>NC_051417.1:3270493-3272540 GCF_015228065.2 Penaeus monodon
TAAAATTTTCTATGCTAACTTTTTAGTTTTATGGGGAAGTATTTTAAAAAGGTAAAACTTTCACGTTTCTGGCATCAGACAGTTTTTTTTAAAAATTTAAATTTTTGGGAAATAAACCCATATAGAATAATTGAGAATGAAGTAAATAGAACATCCCAAGCTTTTCAAGTTTAGAAATTATAGAATTACCTAACTTGTTCTAAAGATCTTTTTGTGCCATGTCTTCTGTCTCTCCAGATCAGTGAGGATCTCCCCAAACCGAGAAAAAAACGGCTTAAAGGAGAAGGGAAAATTCATTCGGGGCCTTCCCCTTGATGTGTCGGGTGGTCTTCCCTGTACCTGTTCACATTAGCCATATTGTTATAAATTCCCCGGCTGGATCACATGAACAGCAATGGCTTTTCTGTTTTTACAAGGCTGGAAGACACCTCTCCAGTTCAGACAAAAGTATCAGATGAAGCAAATTCTTTTAGGTGAATCTTTTGGAAATAAGTGAAAATAATTTAAGGGAAATTTGCTGAAACTTTGCCCAGATCCCCTTTGTCAGATCAGTTTTTCCCAAAAAGGGAAATTTTTTCCTTGGGGGCAGAGCCTTTATTTAGGGTGCACCAGAATTTAAAACCCTTCGGGAAAAATTGGGCTCTTTGAAAGGTTTAAAAACCCGATATGAGACCCATTGCTCAAAAGGAAGAAAAAATTGAGGATTTGTATTTTTGTGTTGGCAAGTTCTTTACCCAGAATGCAGAAAGAATAGTCCTCAGAAATCCTCATTACAAGGGGAATGGTTTGCATTACCATTGCCAGGTTGGGGATGTTTAAGGAAAACAAATTTAAGGGGAATATAAGGGATCTTTTGGGGCACCCCCAAAAGACAAAGCATTTGAAGGTTGTGAAGAGCATGATTGTCAGGATAATGTGCACAGTAGCAAAGGGCCCACCAGTCATTCAGTCCCTTGAGGTCTGGGGTCAGCCCAGCATCACCACAAGCAAGAGTCAAAAAAAGTTCCTTTTAGATTAAGTGGAAATGTCGAACACAAGAGGACAAAACTGCACCACCTTTGCCACGATTATATAACTCAGAGCCAGAAGTGGCTCATTTAGCTTCTTCTATGGCAAATTCAAGTACTTCTGCAACACAAGGTACTGATTCTGTAAATACATTTTTTCCCCTTTTTTTCTTCTCATTGAACTCTAAAGAAAATGACTAGTATCAGTACATATTCCTTTGAAAGTTAGCATCCTTATGGAATAATGAGTCGGTACATTGTGAAATGTTTTTTCTTAGTTTGTAAGTGAAAGAAAGTCCCATCTTGTTAAGCAAAGGACATATATTTAGTCAGTAGTCATATGAAAAATATGTGGAATACAGCTAAATTAGGAAAGTAAAATCACCAAATCTGCTGCATATGAATTAGATGATACTTCTGTTTAAGCTGGAACAAAAAAGGCTTATTGTCTTTCTTATAATTCACATCTTTCTTCTAAGTTATTTACATCAATATGTGTTCATGCTTTCTTATTCTAAAATGCTGTAAATTAAGAATATATTTGAGTTTGTTAAGTCCATCTATTCCTGATATTTCTGGATATCTAGTTACAATTCATTTAGCAGATTCCCTGGACATTCCTGAGGACTTTCTTGACCCTCTGACGTGCGAGGTGATGTCGGTGCCATTGCTGATGCCTTCAGGGCATTCCGTAGATGCTCACACCCTGGAAAGGTCAGTCCCTGCGTCAAAGTGTTTTGACTGATTTGTTTATTCCGTATAATCCTTTTCTTGCTCCTAATTTCCATATGGGCATTCACTACATTATTAACATTTAGTTGAGTCAGAGTGCAAATAGATGTGGATGCAATCTCATTTGATTTTATTAGAAATACAAAAGTATTCGTATGGACTGAAGTCAGCCACTTAGAGGAAGGGAAGAACCCATAAGCAAGGATCTTCAAGTGAAAAATACTTTCCTTATTTGGAAATTCAGGAATTCTCAAGCCAGCTTCAGTGAGCAAATTAATTGTAACTTTTCTATTAGGTACATGTATTTT
>NC_051417.1:3272574-3272693 GCF_015228065.2 Penaeus monodon
ACACATAAATTAGTTCACAAATTCTCATTCACCAAGGAATGTGATTTCACCTAATTTACTTGTATCTTGTATATGTGAGATTTTTTTCTGTTGCAATTAATGTTAACTCAATGCCACCA
>NC_051417.1:3273825-3274480 GCF_015228065.2 Penaeus monodon
TGAAGGTTCATTGCAAATGAGTCGATTTGGGGAAGACCTCCCTCGGACCCATTCACAGGAGTTCCCTTCAAGCAGGGTCAGCAGCCGACACCCAATGTTCCACTGAAGGCGCGCATTGATAGGTAAGATTTATGTTCTTTATATTCATATTTTATGAATATTTTCGTATTTTTCATGTTTTAATTATATATGTAACTTCATTTTATTCATATATGGAAATGACTTTTCTATTGAGAATAATTCACTTGGTTTTCAGGATTCTATAAGTATTTTTAAAAGATTAAACAGGATTTTTTTAGGGTTATTATTTAATTTCATTGTTCAGAGGAATTGTTGAAGTTTCATGATCCAAAAATGAAACCAAAGAAAATTCTTGGTTATATGCAGAAAAGAAATGATAAACAGATTGAAAAGCACATCTCTGTCACTGTCATTACATTAGATTAGAAGAAGAAATAGAGAAGAGAGCTTTGCAAGGTCTCCAAAAGACAGGAAGGGAAAACACCATTCGGAAAACAAGGCAGAAGAGTTCACCTGGCCTAGAAAGAAAGTTGCAGGGGTTGCTAGGGTGACTTCTTAAGGAGCCGTTGGTTAGGATCTATAGTCCTAAGGACCTCTCTGAGGATATCAGGGGTGTGGGACAGGGGACAAGGCT
>NC_051417.1:3274574-3275805 GCF_015228065.2 Penaeus monodon
CATTGTAACCTGCACTTGTTGTCAAATTATATTATTATTATGATTCTGTCCCATCATATAGATAGAATGAAAGTCAAATATTAGTTGTAGCAGATGTAAGATTTCTTTTCAGTATCCTAAATGTCACACATGAATAACTCATTTCACTTGCTGCTTGATTACACTTAAGACAATTTCTGCTTTTACCTGCACAGATTCCTGCTTCTGCATGTGAATCACGAAGAAGTGAAGAAGATTGGCCGCACTGTGGGCTCAGCTGATAGAGTGTATGGGCAGTGGCAGCATAGTCACCAGAATGGCAGTACTTCCTCCTCTTTTTACACAAAAAGAAAAAATGAATCGCCAGAAAGAGTGAAAAACAGGAAGTTATTTAAAAGTGAAAGTGAGGGAACGAGTGATAAGCAAGAGGGACCAAACACACAAAGAGACAGCATGTTGAATAGCACATCAGAAAAACTAATGAAAGGTGCAGATAGAAAAGATTCAGAAGAGAAGCTAAGTAAAGTTGTGAGTAAAGTAGATGAACAAGATGAAGAAATAAATACAGTAAGAAAACCATCCACAAGCTATAGAACTAATCACAAGCCAGTGAGCTGTCCCACTGCAGGTAGATCTAGTGGTCATCACAGTTTAGTGCACATGATAGGAGGTGTCCTTTCCATGGCCCAGAGTCGAGGCCTCCAGAGGAAGGGTATTCCTCGTCACAAGCCGAATGAAAAGCCCCCAAGTTTGATCTGTGGTGATGTAAAACAAAAAGAATTTGATTTGCCATCAGTCAGTGTACAAGCTTGTTCTTGTGGAAGGAAAGAGCAACTGTATGCCTTACCATGCCAGCATGTTTTATGTCGCCCATGTTTGCAAGTCCTTCCTGTTGAAAATAAGTGTTCTGTATGTAAGAAGATATTCAAGAAATCTGAAGTAACAAAACATCATTCAAAGAGCATATATTCCTGAGATTCACTCATGCTAGGTGAATATATATTTAAATTTTTTGTTAGTTCACAGTAAGATATAGTTCCTGCAATTACTTTGATATGCATTGTGTTATGAATTTATTCACAAAGTCTAGCAGGACAAGTTATGTCAAATTATGGTAAAATCATTTACAGATATTAGTATATATTAGAATAAATATCTGCTCAGGCTTTGGATCATTAGTTGTTGTACCTTTGTATTTTGTGTATATAGGTGGATATGGTATTGTCTGCATGACAATGAAAAAGTCATAGAG
>NC_051417.1:3275865-3276045 GCF_015228065.2 Penaeus monodon
AAGCTTCCTCTTATATGTATCACTTTAGGATTCTGACCAGCATTAAATTTTCATTTGTGGGAATTTAGCATCTTCCTTGAATGTATTGTACAGCAAAGGAATAATGTGGCCATGGTGTCAGGATTGATGTAATGATTACCTAACTTTTTATCCTGTTAATAATGAAAATCATGCAGCTTG
>NC_051417.1:3280791-3281236 GCF_015228065.2 Penaeus monodon
TGCTGATTATAAACTGTAAATACAGAAACATTGTGACTGATCATGGTAATTATCATTGTAGTTCCTATAATTACCATACAGTTCAGTGGAAGGTTTAGATGGAAGTAGAAACTAAGGTGGCACCACTCTCTCCTAGCAATAGTAGGACAGCAGGCCATCAAGAGCATCCACCCACAGTCTCTACAGAGCAGCAACATATATGGAGACCCCCTGTCTGAAGTACTAGCAGTGCAGGGTGTGCAAGTAGAATGGAAGGCAGTCCAGACCATAGTCACTGCAATGTGCACATGTACAAGTGTGGCTGATGTAAGCTGTCACTCACAGCCTAAAAGCACAGGTTACTTTCCTGTTCACCAGTACTTAATTTTTTTCTTTGTGAGGAATTATTATTTTTCCATATATGTTTACAGAAGTAAACAAATATGAAATATAAAACCAGCCAATC
>NC_051417.1:3283711-3283848 GCF_015228065.2 Penaeus monodon
CTATAAGTAGTATAGCAGTCATAATAGCTATTTCGATAGAAATATGGACATGTATATTTGAATTTCAAAGGTGGGTCATTCACTGCATATTCTGTAAGGAAAAAAAACACCACTCATCAGGTTTCTCTTAAATTCCA
>NC_051417.1:3287700-3288538 GCF_015228065.2 Penaeus monodon
CGAAAATCTGCAGGTGTTCAAAAATCCGCGGGCAGATATCACCGAACTCTCGAGAGCTCCGCCACTAAATTCCTCCGAACTGAAATAAAGACAATTAATTGATAATTACTATTATACCGAAGTCGAATTTTCCCATTTTCTTGTGAAATCCCAGACCAGCATCTCCTTAGAGTATCGCAACCACGAGTCTTTGTCTTGCCTCCCTTGTCCGCCCCTCTGACTGTGGGCGCGTCTCCACACGGGCGTCTGTGCCTGACCTGCCAGGCTGGGAGGGCAGGCGCTTCGCGGAACGACCTGCACCGCCTGCGTCCGACAGCATGGAGCAGAAAGTGATTCGGAACATATAATAAAGATAAAAGTGATAAGGGTAATGATAAAGGACAGGGGAACATCAGGTATTTCAAGATAAATTAATAATAACAAAATGATAATGTACTGACATTTAAATGCTAGTAGCTTTAATAATCGCAATGACGATTTTGATGAGTAAAGTAATTATAATAACATTAGCGTTAACAATATAAATGTAATTAAAATTAATACGATAATCAAATTCGTAATGTAATAGGGATACTAATGGCAATATCTATTATCATTATTGGTATTACGTTAGTATTAGTCTATTGCCATAACCATTGCTGGCAGTATCCTATTTTTTCTTATACAGTGAAGAGAGGCAAGCAATAGTTTGCAGTGAATCTGAAACAAGGAAATATTTATAATAAAATTCTAAATGAAACAGTGTGATCTTTAGTAATGATTACAGAAATATACTGCTGTAGCCTATGGTTAACTCTCTCTCTCTCTCACACACACGCGCGCGCGCACAAAGGCACTG
>NC_051417.1:3289024-3289339 GCF_015228065.2 Penaeus monodon
CCAAAGAATATATAAAAGGCAACTCCTCTAAGCTGAGACAGGATACTGAAGTATGAATAATTTCTATTTTAAGCACTCTGTGAATAATACTGTTCATTTGATTGAAATCAATTGAGTAATAGTTGAAAATAATACTGGAAGAGAAATCTACGAAGAGCAAATATTTCCTTTCTCTTAGTCCAGTTACGCAAACATGACACTGTACAAGAGGCCTTTTGTTGCAGGACCGGAAGCAAATTTGGGATTTACATGTTTTTATGCACTATGCTGAGAAAGAAAGAAAATACAGGACAGGGCGAACCAACAAGATGACAG
>NC_051417.1:3289453-3289886 GCF_015228065.2 Penaeus monodon
TAGCCAAAAATCTAAGAGCATAATGCATGTGATCTGAGAGCGTTACTGCACAAAATGCAGCGTTTCCAGAACCGTTTTCTTCAATTACGCGTTCCCTGGTTGTAGGGACTGCCAGTTTAAGTAAGCTACACAAACTTTGGGGGGTTCTGCCTCACATGACTGCTGAGAAAGAATCCTCATGACACCGAACGAATTTGTGGCCTTCTAGTCTTTGATGTGAATTACCTGCGTAAGCACAGCGGGTTTGTTTCTTCAAGGGAATGGAGAAAATGTACCGGCACGGGCCTGCCCGGTGGCCCACAACACTACAAATGTTTTTTGCGCAAATTGTGGCATCTTCCTGAACTATTCCATGTGAAGTTCAGATGACGCTTCTGCCACTTGGGGAAGGATCGTTGACATGTGCACTCCTCGCGGCTCCCATTGTGGAAAG
>NC_051417.1:3290123-3290232 GCF_015228065.2 Penaeus monodon
TTAGACAATAGACCGCCCCCAACCCCCGGAATGGAATCCTCCACGACCGACAAGCGGGAGCGCCCGACGTCGAATCTGTACATACGTGGTGAATTCTTTGTTATATATC
>NC_051417.1:3290368-3290683 GCF_015228065.2 Penaeus monodon
CGAGCAGGTATTCTGTATATTTAACTGAAAAAGATTTTGATATAATCCGTACTCTAACAAAAACACATCAATACAGCACTGCTAGAGGTACAGAAATTGCAATGTTGTATTAATTGTACAGAACGATTTTAATCGGCAGTCAAAAGTATGCGTCAATTTTGACAAACAACTCATAAGATGTGATAATTTTAGTGCGTAATTAGTTACCCCTAAATATCTTTCGTTCGTTCATAGAAAACAAAATTTTCAGGTAAACTAATATATTCTTTAAAGAAATTGGAATTCTACTTTTCCAGCAAAAATATCAACATGCTA
>NC_051417.1:3291125-3291691 GCF_015228065.2 Penaeus monodon
GGATATGGGTCTGACCAAGTCCAGTGCAGAGCTATTAATTTCAAGGATGAAGCAGTGGAATTTAGTCAAGAAGCATGTGCAGGTGACAAGTCAGAAAACTCGACACAAATCTTTCTCAGGCTTTTATATGGCCTCTGCTTCTGCCATCATATACCTGGACTATTTGACATTATTATGCCGTTTGTGCCCAAGGAGTGGCGACTATTTATAGACGGCTCCACCTCAAGTTTGAAGGCTGTCCTTCTCCACAATGGAAACATCCCTGTTTCCATTTCCCTGAATGGGCTGTCCCTAGCCCATTCAGTCGTCCTGAAGGAAGTGTGAAAGTCGTCTTGGAAGTTCTGCAATATAGCCAGTACAATTATGAAATTATTGGAGACTTCAAGATGGTGGTTTTCTTGGTTAGACTCTAAGGAGGCTTTATCAAGTTTCAATGCTTCCTCTGCCTTTGGGACAGCAGAGCCACCTCTGATCACTACAGCAGTAAGAACTGGGAGCAGCGAACAGAATTTGTAGTTGGGACTCGGAATGTCATGTTTGAGCTACCGGTTAATCCTAGGATTGTC
>NC_051417.1:3291758-3292242 GCF_015228065.2 Penaeus monodon
TGAATTCTTACGCAAGTTATCTGCGGCTAAAATCAAATGTGGAATTTTTGCTGGACCTCAGATAAAGGTGATTAAGTCTACTGAGTTTCCAATAAGCTCAGTTGGATTGAGAGAACAGCATGGAACTATTTCAAGGCAGTTGTTAAAGGCTTCCTGGGCAGAGCTGAAAACTACAAGCAACTTGTGCAGGATCATATAAAGGCTTTTGGTGCCATGGTATGCAAGATGTCGCTTAAACTCCATATGCTGGACACTCATCTGGAAAAATTCAAGGGCAATATGGGCGCTTCCTCAGAAGACCAAGGCAAACGTTTCCACCAAGATGTGAAACAGATGGCACTAAGGCCACTACAATGAAAAAATGGCTTGTACGAGAATGTGATCTGACCTACAATTACAAATCCAGGAATCCAATCAATTTTGATGTGTATAACTTTCTTTATAGGCGTTTTTTGTTTTTACTTGTTTACTTTTTATTAGCTTG
>NC_051417.1:3292283-3292371 GCF_015228065.2 Penaeus monodon
GAGCTGATAAATCTTAAAATTTTGTTTTTCTTGAAGAAAGTATGAAAATTTCGAAATATCATTGTCGATATCAATGAATAATAATGTT
>NC_051417.1:3292439-3292505 GCF_015228065.2 Penaeus monodon
ATGGGACATAAACCAGGAAATGACACTTAGAACCAGGGAACAAGAAATATGTTACATTGTGTTAAT
>NC_051417.1:3308092-3308160 GCF_015228065.2 Penaeus monodon
ATTAACACAATGTAACATATTTCTTGTTCCCTGGCTTTAAGTGTCATTTCCTGGTTTATGTCCCATTG
>NC_051417.1:3308208-3308858 GCF_015228065.2 Penaeus monodon
AACATTATTATTCATTGATATCGACATTGATATTTCGAAATTTTCATACTTTCTTCAAGAAAAAAAAAATTAAGATTTATCAGCTCATATATATTAAATCAACAGAATATATATTTATTTTATCATACAAGCTAATAAAAAGTAAACAAGTAAAAACAAAAAACGCCTATAAAGAAAGTTATACACATCAAAATTGATTGGATTCCTGGATTTGTAATTGTAGGTCATATCACATTCTCGCACAAGCCCCCAGATATAGTCTCACATCATTTTTTCATTGTAGTGGCCTTAGTGCCATCTGTTTCACATCTTGGTGGAATCGTTTGCCTTGTTCTTCTGAGGAAGCGCCCATATTGTCCTTGAATTTTTCCAGATGAGTGTCCAGCATATGGAGTTTAAGCGACATCTTGCATACCATGGCACCAAAAGCCTTTATATGATCCTGCACAAGTTGCTTGTAGTTTTCAGCTCTGCCCAGGAAGCCTTTAACAACTGCCTTGAAATAGTTCCATGCTGTTCTCTCAATCCAACTGAGCTTATTGGAAACTCAGTAGACTTAATCACCTTTATCTGAGGTCCAGCAAAAATTCCACATTTGATTTTAGCCGCAGATAACTTGCGTAAGAATTCAAGAAACTTGAATGCGGTTG
>NC_051417.1:3308925-3309486 GCF_015228065.2 Penaeus monodon
GACAATCCTAGGATTAACCGGTAGCTCAAACATGACATTCCGAGTCCCAACTACAAATTCTGTTCGCTGCTCCCAGTTCTTACTGCTGTAGTGATCAGAGGTGGCTCTGCTGTCCCAAAGGCAGAGGAAGCTTTGAAACTTGATAAAGCCTCCTTAGAGTCTAACCAAGAAAACACCATCTTGAAGTCTCCAATAATTTCATAATTGTACTGGCTATATTGCAGAACTTCCAAGACGACTTTCACACTTCCTTCAGGACGACTGAATGGGCTAGGGACTACCCATTCAGGGAAATGGAAACAGGGATGTTTCCATTGTGGAGAAGGACAGCCTTCAAACTTGTGGTGGAGCCGTCTATAAATAGTTGCCACTCCTTGGGCACAAACGGCATAATAATGTCAAATAGTCCAGGTATATCATGGCAGAAGCAGAGGCCATATAAAAGCCTGAGAAAGTTTTGTGTCATTTTCTGACTTGTCACCTGCACATGCTTCTTGACTAATTCACTGCCTCATCCTTGAAATTAATAGCTCTGCACTGGACTTGGTCAGACCCATATCC
>NC_051417.1:3315950-3316273 GCF_015228065.2 Penaeus monodon
TAGCATGATGATATTTTTTGCTGGAAAAGGAGAATTCCAATTTCTTTAGAGAATATATTAGTTTACCTGAAATATGTGTTTTCTATGAATTAATAAAACGGACGAAAGATATTTAGGGGTAACTAAATTACGCTTTAAAATTATCACATCTTATGAGTTGTTTGTCAAAATTGATGCATACTTTTGACTGACGATTAAAATCGTTCTTTAAAATTAATACAACATTGCATCTGTATCTCTAGCAGTGCTGTGTTGATGTGCTTTTGTTAGAGTACGGATTATATCAAAATCTTTTTCAGTTAAATATACAGAATACCTGCTCG
>NC_051417.1:3316401-3316510 GCF_015228065.2 Penaeus monodon
GATATATAACAAAGAATTCACCACGTATGTACAGATTCGACGTCGGGCGCTCCCGCTTGTCGGTCGTGGAGGATTCCATTCCGGGGGTTGGGGGCGGTCTATTGTCTAA
>NC_051417.1:3316746-3317174 GCF_015228065.2 Penaeus monodon
CTTTCCACAATGGGAGCCGCGAGGAGTGCACATGTCAACGATCCTTCCCCAAGTGGCAGAAGCGTCATCTGAACTTCACATGGCATAGTTCAGGAAGATGCCACAATGTGCGCAAAAAACATTTGTAGAGTGTTGTGGGCCACCGGGCAGGCCCGTGCCGCTACATTTTCTCCATTCCCTTGAAGAAACAAACCCGCTGTGCTTACGCAGGTAATTCACATAAAAGACTAGAAGGCCACAAAATCGTTCGGTGTCATGAGGATTCTTTCTCAGCAGTCATGTGGAGCAGAACCCCAAAGTCTATGTAGCTTACTTAGACTCTGGCAGTCCCCACAAGCTACTGTGGTTTTACTGAACGCGTAATTGAAGAAAACGGTTCTGGAAACGCTGAATTCTGTGCAGTAACGCTCTCAGATCACATGCATTAT
>NC_051417.1:3317307-3317654 GCF_015228065.2 Penaeus monodon
CTGTCATCTTGTTGGTTCGCTCTGTTCTGTATTTTCTTTCTTTCTCAGCATAGTGCATAACAACATGTAAATCTGTGTCCCAAATTTGTTTCCGGTCGTGCAGTAAAAGGCCTTTTGTAGTGTCATGTTTGCGTAATTGGACTAAGAGAAAGGAAATATTTGCTCTTCGTAGATTTCTCATCCAGTATTATTTTCAACTAACTCAATTAATTTCAATCAAATGAGCAGTAATATTCACAGAGTGCTTAAAATAGAAATAATTCATATTAAGGGCACTTCAATATCCTGTCTTAGCTTAGAGGTGAAGGGAAGATATGACTGTTTGTTGCCTTTTATATAGTCTTTGG
>NC_051417.1:3318147-3318324 GCF_015228065.2 Penaeus monodon
TTAACCATAGGCTACAGCAGTATATTTCTGTAATCATTACATCGTAAAGATCACACTGTTTCATTTAGAATTTTATTATAAATATTTTCTTGTTTCAGATTCACAGCAAACTATTGGTTGCCTCTCTTCACTGTATAAGAAAAAATAGGATACTGCCAGCAATGGTTATGGCAATAG
>NC_051417.1:3318358-3319092 GCF_015228065.2 Penaeus monodon
ATATTGCCATTAGTATCCCTATTACATTACGAATTTGATTATCGTATTAATGTTAATTACATTTATATTGTTAACGCTAATGTTATTATAATTACTTTACTCATCAAAATCGTCATTGCGATTATTAAAGCTATTAGCATTTAAATGTCAGTACATCATCATTTTGTTATTATTAATTTATCTTGAAATACCTGATGTTCCCCTGTCCTTTATCATTCCCTTACCATCACTTTTATCTTTATTATATGTTCCGAATCACTTTCTGCTCCATGCTGTCGGACGCAGGCGGTGCAGGTCGTTCCGCGAAGCGCCTGCCCTCCCAGCCTGGCAGGTCAGGCACAGACGCCCGTGTGGAGACGCGCCCACAGTCAGAGGGGCGGACAAGGGAGGCAAGACAAAGACTCGTGGTTGCGATACTCTAAGGAGATGCTGGTCTGGGATTTCACAAGAAAATGGGAAAATTCGACTTCGGTATAATAGTAATTATCAATTGTATTTATTTCAGTTCGGAGGAATTTAATAGCGGAGCTCTCGAGAGTTCGGTGATATCTGCCCGCGGATTTTTGAACACCTGCAGATTTTCGGTTCTGCAGTTGGTTTGTCTTAATCTAGATTATGTTTCTAATTATCTGCTGTCTAATAACGCAGTCAAGTCACATAGCATGCGAATTACTGCTAGTAGTAAAAGTAGCAACAGGAGCAGCCGTATAAATGGCATTCAAAATGTATTGTAC
>NC_051417.1:3319403-3319743 GCF_015228065.2 Penaeus monodon
CAAATGTTACTTCAGGCGTCGTTGGGAAGTAATCAAGTGGAAGAGTCATCCTCATTTCCTACATCAGAGCGCGGCAGTACTAACTTATTACATCCAGTGTATCAGTTACCATACCGAGTGCTGGTGTTAATGTGAATTCGACGCCATCCATTATGTTGTGGGAGAAGCGATGGACAGAGGGTATACTAGACTTGCGCAGCTGGAGTGTCTAGATATTGAGGGCCTGCCTATTAACCCTCTTAGACTGTATTCACTATTCTGAAATATTCATTATCACTCAGTTATTGAGTCAGTATTTCCCATAGTTCTCGATGGGTGAAACGGCCATTAAGTAGCGTTT
>NC_051417.1:3319795-3320805 GCF_015228065.2 Penaeus monodon
GTTTTTCCCCTTTGTTGTTCTATTTGCAAATAGCGTTTTGCATTTACTTTATGTCATTAACAAAAAGTAGGTTTATCCCTTTAAATTTTATGTCTGACTTTGTATGAGTGTTTCTCTCTCTCCTCTCATGAAATATGGTTTGTTTTTGATTAAGAATGTTTTTCATACTAGATTAAAGGTCCATTATCAGTGTTATTCCGTTATTATTTCTATCACCGTTATTAACGATGATTCTATCATCAATGTCATGAGTATTGTGGATATCATTATGAGTATTAGTCCGCTTAATAATACCTTCCTTTATTTATTGTTGAGATTTTCATTATTCAAAACTACAATTAATATTTTCTCTTTCACTGCCACGGGTATTGTTTTTACAGCTGTTATCATTACAGTTTTATTGTTAACATTGTTATCATTAAGAGGATAATGCTTACTAATATCACCACATTTATTGTCATTGCTCTAATGGGATTTTCATATATCGCTAGATTATCTAGATAAAAAAATAATTATATGTAATCTCTTTCATGGAAGCATTACTCGTGTTACTATCGAATCAATATATTGGGACTTTAGTATCAGTTGTTTGTTACGAAATTATAGAAAACGCAGAAATATCTATGGCATACTAAGGAAACGGATCCCTCCCAAAATCTTTGCATATGCAAACTGCAAAATAATTTCTCAAACAAGCAAAACTGATTACTTGCAAAATCTCCGATTACTTTTACGTAGTTACTCAATGGCCACAGCATTTTATCTGACGAATTTGTGTTTAAAATTAGGTGGGAGAGTTCCGGTAAAAAAACAAAAAAACTTTGTCCTGCTTTTTAATGGTACTGAAAACAATTTGTTTTAGATATGAGCCAATTGATTCTAATATACTTACACCCAAATGAAAATGTAAACTGTGAGCTCAATGTACGAACAGGGGCATTTTATGGCAATAATAAAAACGACAACTTTGGAGTGCTGCAATAAAATGGCATTAAATTACATTTTCAAGT
>NC_051417.1:3321462-3321789 GCF_015228065.2 Penaeus monodon
AAACTAGGATAATGATATTTTTTGCTGGAAAAGTAGAATTCCAATTTCTTTAAAGAATATATTAGTTTACCTGAAATATGTGTTTTCTATGAATTAATAAAACGGACGAAAGAGATTTAGGGGTAACTAAATTACGCACTAAAATTATCACATCTTATGAGTTGTTTGTCAAAATTGATGCATACTTTTGACTGCCGATTAAAATCGTTCTTTACAATTAATACAACATTGCATCTGTATCTCTAGCAGTGCTGTGTTGATGTGCTTTTGTTAGAGTACGGATTATATCAAAATCTCTTTCAGTTAAATATTCAGAATACCTGCTTG
>NC_051417.1:3321917-3322195 GCF_015228065.2 Penaeus monodon
GATATATAGCAAAGAATTCACCACGTATGTACAGATTCGACGTCGGGCGCTCCCGCTTGTCGGTCGTGGAGGATTCCATTCCGGGGGTTGGGGGCGGTTTATTGTCTAATGCAGGGGACACAGCTGCCTTGCATTATACAGTTAGACAGCATATTCTGTGTATATATGACGCATTTCATGTATATTATTCATATTTCACTCCACAATGCTCCTGGTACCTGTTATCGGGGCCTTGCAGAGTTTCGGTGCAAATATCCTACATGTTTGGGCAGTAGAGA
>NC_051417.1:3322262-3322689 GCF_015228065.2 Penaeus monodon
CTTTCCGCACTGGGAGCCGCGAGGAGTGCACATGTCAACGATCCTTCCCCAAGTGGCAGAAGCGTCATCTGAACTTTACATGGCATAGTTCAGGAAGATGCCACAATGTGCGCAAAAAACATTTGTAGTGTTGTGGGCCACCGGGCAGGCCCGTGGCGCTACATTTTCTCCATTCCCTTCGAAGAAACAAACCCGCTGTGCTTACGCAGGTAATTCACATAAAAGACTAGAAGGCCACAAAATCGTTCGGTGTCATGAGGATTCTTTCTCAGCAGTCATGTGGAGCAGAACCCCAAAGTCTGTGTAGCTTACTTAGACTCTGGCAGTCCCCACAAGCTACTGTGGTTTCACTGAACGCGTAATTGAAGAAAACGGTTCTGGAAACGCTGAATTCTGTGCAGTAACGCTCTCAGATCACATGCATTAT
>NC_051417.1:3322822-3323141 GCF_015228065.2 Penaeus monodon
CTGTCATCTTGTTGGTTCGCTCTGTTCTGTATTTTCTTTCTTTCTCAGCATAGTGCATAAAAACATGTAAATCTGTGTCCCAAATTTGTTTCCGGTCGTGCAGTAAAAGGCCTTTTGTAGTGTCATGTTTGCGTAACTGGACTAAGAGAAAGGAAATATTTGCTCTTCGTAGATATCTCTTCCAGTATTATTTTCAACTATTACTCAATTAATTTCAATGAAATGAGCAGTAATATTCACAGAGTGCTTAAAATAGAAATAATTCATACTTCAATATCCTGTCTCAGCTTAGAGGTGTTGCCTTTTATATAGTCTTTGG
>NC_051417.1:3323605-3324568 GCF_015228065.2 Penaeus monodon
TTAACCATAGGCTACAGCAGTATATTTCTGTAATCTTTACATTGTAAAGATCACACTGTTTCATTTAGAATTTTATTATAAATATTTCCTTGTTTCAGATTCACTGCAAACTATTGCTTGCCTCTCTTCACTGTATAAGAAAAAATAGGATACTGCCAGCAATGGTTATGGCAATAGACTAATGCTAACGTAATACCAATAATGATAATAGATATTGCCATTAGTATCCCTATTACATTACGAATTTGATTATCGTATTAATGTTAATTACATTTATATTGTTAACGCTAATGTTATTATAATTACTTTACTCATCAAAATCGTCATTGCGATTATTAAAGCTACTAGCATTTAAATGTCAGTACATTATCATTTTGTTATTATTAATTTATCTTGAAATACCTGATGTTCCCCTGTCCTTTATCATTCCCTTACCATCACTTTTATCTTTATTATATGTTCCGAATCACTTTCTGCTCCATGCTGTCGGACGCAGGCGGTGCAGGTCGTTCCGCGAAGCGCCTGCCCTCCCAGCCTGGCAGGTCAGGCACAGACGCTCGTGTGGAGACGCGCCCACAGTCAGAGGGGCGGACAAGGGAGGCAAGACAAAGACTCGTGGTTGCGATACTCTAAGGAGATGCTGGTCTGGGATTTCACAAGAAAATGGGAAAATTCGACTTCGGTATAATAGTAATTATCAATTAATTGTTTTTATTTCAGTTCGGAGGAATTTAGTGGCGGAGCTCTCGAGAGTTCGGTGATATCTGCCCGCGGATTTTTGAACACCTGCAGATTTTCGGTTCTGCAGTTAGTTTGTCTTAATTTAGATTATGTTTCTAATTATCTGCTATTTAATAACACAGTCAAGTCAAACAGCATGCGGATTACTGCTAGTAGTAATAGTAGCAGCAGAAGCATCCGTATAAATGGCATTCAAAATGTATTGTACTATAAACACAAACA
>NC_051417.1:3324770-3325084 GCF_015228065.2 Penaeus monodon
CAAATGTTACTTCAGGCGTCGTTGGGAAGTAATCAAGTGGAAGAGTCACCCTCATTTTCTAAGTCAGAGCGCGGCAGTACTAACTTATTACATCCAGTGTATCAGTTACCATACCGAGTGCGGGTGTTAAGGTGAATTCGACGCCGTCCATTATGTTGTGGCAGAAGGGTAGTGTCTAACGCCCAGAATTATAGGGCATGTCTATTAACCCTCTTAGACTGTATTCACTATTCTGAAATATTCATTATCACTCAGTTATTGAGTCAGTATTTCCCATAGTTCTCGATGGGTGAAACGGCCATTAAGTAGCGTTT
>NC_051417.1:3325136-3325318 GCF_015228065.2 Penaeus monodon
GTTTTTTTCCCTTTGTTGTTCTATTTGCAAATAGCGTTTTGCATTTACTTTATGTCATTAACAAAAAGTAGGTTTATCCCTTTAAATTTTATGTCTGACTTTGTATGAGTGTTTCTCTCTCTCCTCTCATGAAATATGGTTTGTTTTTGATTAAGAATGTTTTTCATACTAGATTAAAGGTC
>NC_051417.1:3325413-3326640 GCF_015228065.2 Penaeus monodon
TAGTCCGCTTAATAATACCTTCCTTTATTTATTGTTGAGATTTTCATTATTCAAAACTACAATTAATATTTTCTCTTTCACTGCCACGGGTATTGTTTTTACAGCTGTTATCATTACAGTTTTATTGTTAACATTGTTATCATTAAGAGGATAATGCTTACTAATATCACCACATTTATTGTCATTGCTCTAATGGGATTTTCATATATCGCTAGATTATCTAGATAAAAAAATAATTATATGTAATCTCTTTCATAGAAGCATTACTCGTGTTACTATCGAATCAATATATTGGGACTTTAGTATCAGTTGTTTGTTACGAAATTATAGAAAACGCAGAAATATCTATGACATACTAAGACAACGGATCCCTCCCAAAATCTTTGCATATATAAGCTGCAAAATAATTTCTCAAACAAGCAAAACTGATTACTTGCAAAATCTCCGATTACTTTTACGTAGTTACTCAACGGCCACAGCATTTTATCTGACGAATTTGTGTTTAAAATTAGGTGGGAGAGTTCCGGTAAAAAAACAAAAAAACTTTGTCCTGCTTTTTAATGGTACTGAAAACAATTTGTTTTAGATATGAGCCAATTGATTCTAATATACTTACACCCAAATGAAAATGTAAACTGTGAGCTCAATGTACGAACAGGGGCATTTTATGGCAATAATAAAAACGACAACTTTGGAGTGCTGCAATAAAATGGCATTAAATTACATTTTCAAGTAGCTAAATGGCAGAATAATAATCGGGGTGTGTTGTTTTGCACAAAGTTAACATATCCACCTTTTGCTAAGTGATTTTAAAGACTGACGGTGAAAACATTTCGGCTGCAGCCATATTTAGTGGAGTATCTAGCTTGAAGAAAACTATGTTTTGAAAGAGAGACAATATAGTTTTGCTACCTCTGGAGGTTAATGGGCATGTTAATGCTTGGAAGCAAGTCACAAGTCATAGTGGAATTTTATTCAATACGTCAGTGGTCAGCTCACTTAAAAAACCTTGAGGGTTAGAAGTGGGTTTCATTGAGAAAGAAGGTCGATTATGAACTTTGCTTCTGAATGAAATAATTCATCCCATCTGACTCAAGTTTATCTAATGAGTTTACTGGTTTTGCTAAGTAAATTGATTAAAGTCAGCACCCTGCCCAGAATCCGAAGTTACGGAGAGCATCCATTCAGGGTAACAGTCTCTAACTGCCAAATCCAAAGGCCTTCAGA
>NC_051417.1:3326694-3327399 GCF_015228065.2 Penaeus monodon
ATACCAGTGACAAAATGAGAACATATTCACTCAAGGCCTAAGATATCGGTCCCCCACGATTGTCAAAATTGATTTAGATTTATTTTCTACTTCCCTGGAGTGAATGCTTCCCCAGAATTTATGTTCTCTCGCATTAGTGAGATGAAATGCATGCCAACGCATTATTAACAACGTACATAAACTTAAACCAACGTGTATGGAGGACATTAAGGTGACATCTCCTGACCTATTCAATATTTTGGCAATGGAAATTATAAACATTAAAGGTAAGAAATCTAGTCACCTGAGCAATAACAGAGACTCTAATGCTAACTTCTCAAACTGGTGGCCGAAGCCCCTTCCCCCTCCCTTTGGGATTTAGATGATTTATAGAAACACGTGAGCTGTCTCTGGATCAGTAATAATTTAGTAGTCCAAACATCCATTTTTTGCCCTTGCTATCAAGGATATTACGAAAGCTGTCCCAAACAGAGCCTCTTAAAGTTTGCATGTGTGTCGCTTGAGCGACAGCTTTTGCATATAGGCTGTAATTCATCACAGGAATGTAGGATTGTAAATTCAGGCTCTAGCAGAACGAAGCAAAGAACATTTCTATCCAGCTTTCTTCATATGAGTTGCCTATTTGCTACCCATTTTATCCTAAAGGTGAATGCGAATCTTTCATTAAACATCTCACTAAACAACTGAAAGGAAAAAAGGTTTTGT
>NC_051417.1:3330210-3330384 GCF_015228065.2 Penaeus monodon
GAGGTGACTGTGATGGGAACGATGATAAAAGTAAAAAATAAGGTGTGAGATTTCAACAGTAAAACAAGCAACTGGATAACCGCGAAGGGTGAGTTTGCTGTTCTCTTCGCAAGTCGACCGCTGAGCACTAGGCTCATACTTGAGGAAGTGCTAAGCGCTTAAAAGAATCGCTGA
>NC_051417.1:3330897-3331356 GCF_015228065.2 Penaeus monodon
CCGTAATAGGATAACAACTCAACAGGGTAGTATTTTTTCTTGGAGACTGCCACCCGAACAGATCGGCGCTCGAGCTGGTGATCCGTCCCCCCCCCCCCCCGCGCCCACTTCCCACGCAGGAAGAGGAAAGGCCGTGTCACTTTTTTCTCTTTATTTTGGATGACATCATGAGAAAGGATTAAACCCTAGACCCAGGCTAGCTTAACCCATCAACCCAAGCCAACTCAAGCTATCACGGCTTCCCATATTCAAACAGCCTAAAACATCGTCACATGTAACTCATACACTAGCAGTTAGTACCGTGACCGTCCATTTTCCCAGCAACTCGTTCTCAGTAATTTTCGCCCCTGCAGCCGCCTGACACTTCCAGACACACCAATACATCTTGTGTAAAAATCAATATCTGCATGATAACGCACACCTGTCAGTTCTAAAGTAACACTCATGAACGTTCCAGGC
>NC_051417.1:3334473-3336638 GCF_015228065.2 Penaeus monodon
CTCAATACTCTTTCCAGTAAATGAACTTGTCAGAAACTTATGATTACCTAATGCCTGCCGTGCCACTGCCCAACCGAGGCAAAGGAGGCGCTTCCACCCGACCCGGAGCCGAGTCCACTCTCTTCCACATCCACTACGGCCAGTCTACGTCTGGCCAAACGCTTACTTGCAAGCTTTATACATCTGGATGTTTTTATTTTCATTTTAGGTTCTAAAAACGAGAGTGAAGTTACTAGGTGTCGGTTTCCCATCTGAAAAATTCAAAGTTGAGAAAGATTTCCTTTCGGACAAAAGAATTTGAAATTCAAGATATTTTTAGGTGCATTTGCTTATGTGTTCCTTCATTTTTTTTCTGGAAACATTCAGAGTGTAATAATGTCTCCCATGAAGCATTCAAGCAACACAAGGGAAGCTTTATTTCATATAGACATACTGGCGTCGTATGAATAATGCTATAGAAAATATGAAAAGAAAGAATGACTGGTGTAGGAGAGTTCTCATAAAATGCAAGTAACATTAAAGCGAATGATAACAAAAGAACTACGGCAATCACTGTTTCTAAAAATAGGAACTATAGTAAACAGAATGACCAAAGAACAACAAGAGAAGTTGGCATTAACCCCAATGTCCGCGATCATTAAGGTCGCAAGTATTTCACTTCCCAGAATATCTCTCGTTCATATCACTGGCATCATGCGCAGCATTAAGCAAAGAGGCGTTTGCGGTCGTGCATTTAAGTCTAACAGTTTCATCATGAAATAAACCCGTGTGTGGAAAAAGCCTCACGCGGGACACGCCAGAGAGTGAGAACAAACGCTGGAAACAGAGAGAAAAGGGAAAAACCCGGTTTTATCCAATCAGTATTCCGTTTGTGATGAGAGCCTTTGTCGACCGAGTTTGGGGGCACAAACGCCGTACCCCTTGGTACTTACATTCCAGGGCTCAGGGGCAGTAGCGACTCCTTTGTCATTACATGGTATCCGACCAGGCGCGATTTGTAGACACATTGTTAATTAAAATATCAATGACAAGGATTACATATTCCCTTCTGGCCTGAGCCAATAAGACCAGGATCTGCCAACGATTAGCCGCGGACGCGAGGTTAACTTTCCATATGGAAAATATATACTGTGTAAAACAACTATCTCCTTTTCCTGATATTTTTATTTTCTTTTTTTTTTCACCGGAGAGGCTACAGAGAATCAAAGAAAGTCGCAGTGGATATGAATTGTTGCAAGGGAGTTGCTGGTACGATGTTATAAGACGCCGATGCGTTGGTTGGCGGGGAGGCGAGCGGTGGGATTAGCCGACGAATCCCACGTTATCGGGACGACCAATCAGCTTAAGGCGGAATATGGAGCGTTGCGACCTCCTACGGGAATTTTATTCGCCTCGCTCTCGCGGCCTCGATCACGCCGGCCGCTGCTCCCTTTGTTTCACGACGGAGAGCGAAGCAAATGTTCAAATTCGTTACCGAAGTACAGACTCGTGGCAAGGAATATAGATAAATTAAAGAGTGACTGTAGATATGGCAATCTCCGCTCCGCCCCACGCACAGCCTGGGATCATCCTGGATTACCGCCTTTGCCCCACGACCGCCATCATGGACAGCGCAGGGACGCAACCCAGGGGCGGCGCGCCCGATTCTGGGCTCCACGCGAGGGCGTCCTAAGGGCCGTTCTTGCCTGTCTTGCCGGCCCGCCAGTGCTTATCCTCTCCGACGGATTACCTGTTGCTTGGAGTCAGTAAAGTGGTAACCAATTATCCCGCTCTCTGCCGTCTTCGCTCTTGTGGCAGGAGGCCCGAAAGGTAAAATCGGCGCGCGACATTAGAAGAGCATCGATTTAAGCGTGAAATGATGTGCAGAAAAGGGGACGAGTTTAGAGCTGGTTATCACTCGGATTAGCGTTTTTCCCGGCCATGATACCCAGCGACCGCCAAGCACGACGCTAACTACCGTGAACAACTCTGCCGCCACCCCGCTCCTCCGGCTGCCACCTGCACCGTCGCCGGCCGCGCCTCCTGCCCCAGTCCTGAGCGGCTGAGGCCTCTCCTCAGTGAACACACGGTGTCTCTAAGACAACCACGGATAAACTGTACAAATCTGTGGGCAAACTCCGGAGCGCCGATGACAAAACCCAAGACGCTGAAGTGGCAGATGAATA
>NC_051417.1:3341500-3342742 GCF_015228065.2 Penaeus monodon
GCATTTTTTCTTCCTCTCCGTCCATGTATTGCTTATTGCTTTGCATGGCTGTTATCATGCGTAGTTTCTGTCCTTCACTCCCGTTATTATTTTGAAATCAGAAATGTTTCAGTTAAATCAACTAGAATCGTTTTTTTTTCTCTTTATTCTCTCGTTTTTAGGTAATGTAAAGCTTAGGATTTAAACTTGTATGCAATACTTAACGACATAGATTACATTGGATTATTTGTAATATTTGAGATTTGGCAAATGGAGAAAAAGAAGCAATAAATACTGATAAGACTTGAAGAAAAAACGCGCACTGGCGAACTGCCGTGTCAAGAATAGCAAGATTTTTTCCCCGTTCCCCCGAAGCGCCGTTGGGTTGGCCCTGCGCCGCGACCGTTCGCCGACCGTTCCGAATTCCCGGTGGCTCCGCGGACGTCCGTTCCAGGCGCCGTTCTTTTAATCTCGCTCTTACTTTTAGCGCACGACTCTGTTACTTGCTTTGGGGGATAATCTTAGTTGATATCCATTAGGTGAATGAGTTGGCACGCCTTTTCTGCAGCTTTTCCATCCGCGGATTATACGTGATCAACGTAATCCTTTAATAATTCACTGATCACTCTGTCGCAACACGGAATAGATGTTGGTGTTCCATTCTAGTCTCAGCAAAGTTTACTCTGGTTTATTTAGTTTCAATTCTGGTAAAAGTTTACTTTAGTATGTTGCAGCTCAACGTGAAGCCGAGATAAATTCACATATATGTCTATAATACACGTACCCCTGTCCGTTTTGACAGAGTGCCCATCAGTTCGTCAGTGGTGAGATATAATCGCATTATACGTCTGCGTCATAAATTTACTTAATGGACTGCACAAGAAGCACGTTTATTCACGCATGATTTTAATTACCTTTATTTCGCCGTTGCAACAAGAGCCAATTTACAAAAATGTCCTGTCAGCCGATCTATTCCAGCAGGTTGCCACGAGCCAGTTCGCGCGAAGGTCATCCCGGTAACCTTTTCTTGGAGTGAGCAGGGCCGACTCTTCCCGGGAGGAAACGCTAGTCGGTTTTACCGCGGCGATCCATAATGGTTGCCATCCATGCAAACGCTAATCCTTCGCACGTAATAGCATTCGTAATTACTTTTATTCCCTTTGAGGCATCCTAATCAGGCCGCAACAAAGGCTGTAATTATCGCAATCGCTCTTTTCTGCTTTTGTTCTCATTACTGACTCGCGAGGATTCCGAGGAAGCGAA
>NC_051417.1:3343577-3345361 GCF_015228065.2 Penaeus monodon
CGGTCCTTCGGGAGACATCAGCCAGGATGTCTACCGGTGGGAGAGCGCGTACGTGTGTGTGTGTGTGGCAGCTTAATCAGGCGAGACTATTTTAATCTTTTCTTTTCCCTTTTTAGTCTGTATACAATAGGCTAATGCACGGATGCCAATTTACCTATTTCTTCCCGTTTTCATTGA
Organism: Penaeus monodon; assembly: GCF_015228065.2. Taxonomy (NCBI): domain Eukaryota; kingdom Metazoa; phylum Arthropoda; class Malacostraca; order Decapoda; family Penaeidae; genus Penaeus; species Penaeus monodon. The sequence continues at coordinate 3,343,755 of NC_051417.1, forward strand.
GGAAAACCCGCACATCTTGACTATTACAAAATAAAGGGGATCTTTCTAGAGTGCATTTTTTTATACGGGAGCATCCACCCAGCCAGGCAGGAGGGTGTTAATAGCGATAATGATGAAGATGAGAGGAGGATAATAGTGCGGGCGCGGTCACCCAGCTGTTGCCCAAGGGTGGTCCTCCCGCTCACTGTTTACATCCCAATTATGGCGTCGTGACCAGCGGCGGCCGAGGAGGAGGTCTCCGCTGCCGAATTTTACCCGGCTCTCGGCTCCCGAAATATAGCCTGCTCCCTCGGAATTCGCTTGTGGATCCCGAGCGCAATGGAGGACGTGTCGGGGATGACACCCTCCGCTTCTTGGCTGCAAAGAGGGTTGAATATGATCTGTATAAAGCCCTTTTTACTTTTTTTAAAGGTGATATAATGGGGAAAAAAAATCAATAAAAATACTGATGTTTATACGGCGTGGTTTAAATTGCCGTTATAAACCTTTAGCAACAGGAAAGGTACTGTCAGTTATACAGTGGTGAAGAAGCTGTACATCCATTCAGGAAATTGCTGAGCGTAAGGCACTTATTGGTACGGCAGTATTCGGATTCCTCTCTTTGAAGGAAATCCAGTAATCGAGAACCAAAATCCAAAAGCCTCTAACAAAAAATTGCTGAATTTATTACAAGATAGATTCGAGAGAAATACGAAAAACAAACAAACAAAAATAATTAGTGAACAGGAAAATAGTAATTGATATGACTCAGTTGTAAAGCAGATTTCCTAGTTTAATCTCAGTACTAGTTCCGTCCTTTCTTGTGCTTGTATATATGGTTTGATTATCCTGATTGGTTGTCAAGCCATTGGTGTTCTCTGAGCGGCGGAACCCTCGGCGCTGGTGTTGCCTTCGGCCGATCATCTCGCCCTTATTTGCGAAAAAATGGTTTACGGGGGTTTGGTGCGGTGTTTGTCTAGAATCATACTTCATACTGAAAGCACTCGATGGAAAAGTAGCAAGATGCATGCAGGATCGGCCTGTACAAGCACACTTCCATAGCAAACTTCGTTCTGTTTGGCACTACCGAAAACAATGCAGTGGCAGCTTAGCGAGGGCAGGATTCCGAGTCTATAAACGGTTCCTGGGAGGTATAATACGGTATGATAGCCGATTTGGTCACAAAGGCGGATAAAGATAACCAATTTGTCGGGACATAAGGATTGAGCATCGCCTAATACCCTGTTCGTCAAAGCGTTTGACGCAGGGGTATCTCGGGCCCCACGCGACGCGGAACTTGTATCCCAAATTAGAAAAAAACCCGCCCTCGACGTCAGTGCATTTCGAAAAAGAGGTTATGTTATGACGCCTTCAGAATATAAATACATATCACAATCATTACTCAAATGAAAAAAAGCAACAAAATTCATCTTCGCTGCGATATATTATGAATGCGAACATGAAATAAAATGAAATTCAACAGTAGTGTTGAAAACACGAAACGCTTCCCTTACTCCCTTGGTTGCGTTTGGTTTCCTCGTGAGACGCGAGGCCGATCATTCTGTGGAATATAAGCAAACCCCTCGAGTCGTTACCATGTAAAACTGTTGTAAACAATGAACAATGCA
>NC_051417.1:3345503-3345786 GCF_015228065.2 Penaeus monodon
CCTAGGCTGTTCTGAGACGACGTCAGATACTCGGCTTTCAGGAAAAGGCGCGTCAAGGCACGATCACCATTACTGTGTCTGCGTTCAGAAAAGCAACACGTCACCAGTATAAAGCGTTGCAATATTTAAATAATCTTTCAAAAACATGTGAGGCACTTGGGTTTCAATGTCATTAGGTATATACAATATATCTAGCTTGTTATATCAAAATGGAAGTATACGTATGACTCTGGCGTCTAAAACGTCCATTCTTAAGAACACTAATGATGAATCAGATCTTCTA
>NC_051417.1:3348270-3348513 GCF_015228065.2 Penaeus monodon
AATCATGAATGTCGATTTAGCCATGGCCTCCCCAGCACCAGGAGGCCTTCAGTGGTCAGGGGGTGTTAATAATCTCTGGGTTTTCGATAACTGAGTTATTTCTCAAATTTACGGTCTTGTTATTTCCATGTGGAATTATTGTTTGTCGTCGTGTGAGGTTGAGTTTAATCCTGGCCCTAACCGTCCAAAGTATTGCTTTTTAGTAATATTCTTGGAATTAACGGGACTTTGAGTGAACTTCCC
>NC_051417.1:3351136-3351881 GCF_015228065.2 Penaeus monodon
ACTTCAGCAGTTTCTGAACGAATACCAGATTCGTTTAAATGTCCCACATAAATAAGATGAAACCATTACCTTCTAATCTCGGAATTAGATGTAAACGAGTGTGACCTGTGTCATTTCTGTATTAAGTTGCTGGCTTATGGTTATGGCATCTGGACACTAGTTTATCATCCAAGAATCACAATGGGAAAGAAGTGCAACGTGCAATACTTATTTGCCAACAGCACTGGAGACTCTACAGGGCTTCATTTAGTTTGGGGCGCCTTTACAAGCGGCTGGAATTGTGGAACTAGATATTTTTATGTATATGGACATAGACATGACGACTCGCACTTGATGTGTATGTATCTGCCATTCTGAGGTCAGCGGGTGGCATAGTTACCTTGACGCAAACCATACTAGACTAGCCTAGACTTCGGATTAAGTTGTCTGTAACTTATTTACTGACCATAACAACGTCTGTACTTCAGTTCAATTTTGCAAATTTGTTACTTGTATTACAAGTTTGCACAATTTCTCCTATTATAATATACAGGTGACACCAATCAACGCAGAAATCATGGCTGTAGCGTCGCATTCGAATCATCTTCGGTAATGTAACCCCTGCGTTTCGAATCACGTCCGGAACATGCAGCACGTGGCAGGGCTTGTCGTGGGTTCAGTCTGATGAGGGACTTAGAGACTGAATAGATTCTTATATTGTGGTTTGCTAGCCTCCAACGGCCACTCGACGACTCACATAGCCTTG
>NC_051417.1:3352547-3352927 GCF_015228065.2 Penaeus monodon
TAACCCGGCCGTGAAGAATCTCATCTTATTTATTCAGCAAACGATTTAGCAAAAGAGTCTCGTCCCTACAAATTATGCTTCCATTGTGTAAGGACCTCTTTTCAGCCATCAACTATAAAAAGTGGATTGGTAGAGGAATACACTAGATATGAAAATAGTTTTCTGCAGATTGGTAATTCATCAGAGAAAGCTTAGCCCGAGAAGAATAAATATATTTTTGAAATTGGAGATTCAGAGTATTTTGCAAGAAGCTATCATGCTGAGCGCCACATATTAAACGTGGAATTGGACAAGGAAAATATGTGAAACATTATTTCATTTACATCCGGTCAACTTGCCTCCAGGACCTGGTCTCACGAAGCAGCACGGCCGGAGAGGCA
>NC_051417.1:3353449-3354327 GCF_015228065.2 Penaeus monodon
CCTGCAAGTTTGTGCTGGACAGAAGGCAGGAGGCGAAGCAGCAGTATATGCAATGAGAACCATATACAGTGACCCTGACTGTGATGCAGTGCTGTTGGTGGATGCAACAAACGCCTTTAACAACATAAACCGTCAAGCAGCAATCCATAACACCAGGATAAAATGCCCCAGTCTGGCGATGTACATAGAGAATTTATACAGAAAACCAGCCAAACAGTTTATATGTGACAGACACACAGGAAATTCTGGCACCATTGAATCTGCAGAGGGCACAACCCAAGGCGACCCAGTGGCAATGGCTATGTATGCCATTGGTCTATTAAGACTGCAGGACCATATAAACCATGAAGAAACGCAGGTGAAACAACTGGCCTATGCAGATGACCTGGCAGGTGCAGGAAAAATAAATGACCTGAGGAAATGGTGGGACCTGATTCAACGACATGGACCACCACAAGGCTATCATCCAAATGCCCAGAAGTCCATATTAATTGTAAAACCCGGAAACATTGAACAAGCAAAAGAATGTTTTGGAAACTTGGAGATACAAATTAATGCAGGTGGAGAGAAGTATCTTGGAGCTGTCCTAGGAACTGAACAAACAAAAGAATCTTTTGTGAAATCCAGAGTAGAAGGATGGATAGGTGAGATGAAACGGTTAGCTGATATCGCAAAAGAAGAACCACATGCTGCCTATACTGCATTCACCTTTGGCTTGAAACACAAGTGGAAATATCTGATGAGGACAGTGCCAAACATAGGACACCTCCTACAGCCCATAGAGGACACCATAAGAGGGATTTCATCCCAGCCCCTCAGGTGGGCGAAACCCTACAGATTTAGAGAGGGCCAAGATTTAGAGATGGCCATCCTGGAGC
>NC_051417.1:3357658-3357953 GCF_015228065.2 Penaeus monodon
GGAGCTGCCGCCAAGAATGGGAGGCATGGGAATCACCAACCCATGCAAAATATCAGACACGGAGCATCAGAACTCCGTATGACTAACAGGCCATTTGACGCAGCATATAGTAAGCCAGACCAGACAAGGGGAAGTAAACGAGGCAGAACAGAAAAAAATGATATTAGAAATAACGAAGACTAGGGAAGAAAACCAAAAAGCTTAATTAGAGAATATATTATCCCAGTTATCAGAAGGACCAGCAGAGAAGAATGCAGATGGCACAGGAAGTGGGGGCATCCAACTGGCTCACGGC
>NC_051417.1:3361161-3362156 GCF_015228065.2 Penaeus monodon
CAGCTCTCAGAGAAATTCCTAGTTTGCAACTGTTCTCCTCTACGCCCCGCCCCCTTTCTGCCGAGTGTTAATCATTGACGCAGCATTCGATGTTTGATTTTTCAATATATCTATATTATTTCCGTTGTTTTTACCTTCATCTATATAAAGGATATGTCAGGCATTAGCTAAACCTAGTCTTGGAGAATTTTAGAAATGAGAAAAAAATTACTCATTCATGTATTTTTGCATAGAGTTACATACATAATTGATTCAACATATGTTCTTTTTATTTTAATTGTACCGTCTGCATTACAAATGATTACATATATATAATCGTATATAAATCATCTGTATGTATAATAGAATACTACAATGTACACAATAAGTACTATGGCGTCTATAATGAAATTCACATCATATAATGTTTACAATATGATAGGTAAGTTGTTTGGTGAAATGATAAACATAGTTTTCAATTCTCGAGAAGGGAATTCAGGAATTAGTAAAAAAAATCTATACTTCATTAAAACATATGTGGTGCTGCCCATTGGTCTTGCTTTTAATACTCCTGGAATTAACTTGCTCTTCAGATATTCCTTTTTAACATATTTGATCTACGCTTTCTTCAGTGTGACTTGGGCAATTGGCCATTTGAGTTTTTGCTCTGCAATTGGCCATTTGAGTTTTTGCTCTGCATTTGGCCATTTGAGTTTTTGCTCTGCATTTGGCCATTTGAGGTTTTGCTCTGCATTTGGGTATTCGCTCAGATGACACGAGCAGAACGGGGAGGAGCTAAGTGACGTCACAAGAACCAGCCAATCAGGGCACAGTCACAATGCCAAGTATAGGTGTGTGGTGAACTGTTCCTGTACCTGTAATGTGTATACATTAAAGCACACAATTCTGCGCTCTTGATCACTGTAATATGAACATCTTGATATTTTTTTTATCAGAAGGCTAATTTCTTATTACCACAAAGTTCAACAGCAATGGTGCTACCTTTTGGAAAATAA
>NC_051417.1:3364522-3364628 GCF_015228065.2 Penaeus monodon
TTTGTACAATTTATTATTATTTATTTAGGGGGGATAATATAATATTATAAAATATAATATATAGAAAATAATTTTAATAAAATTTTAATTTATTATATATATAGTG
>NC_051417.1:3365005-3365104 GCF_015228065.2 Penaeus monodon
TTTTTGCACGCCCCTTTTTTAGAATCTTGTTGAAACATTTTTGGGTTTTGTCAGTTTATTACCCCCCACTTACACAGTGTGATTACACCCCGGCCCAGT
>NC_051417.1:3365297-3365362 GCF_015228065.2 Penaeus monodon
TTTCCTTATGTTTAAAATCCCCTAATTCTGAGATTGGGAAATTTTTGCGAACAGGGACCCCCATC
>NC_051417.1:3365616-3365958 GCF_015228065.2 Penaeus monodon
TTTTTAAAATTTCCGTAAAATCCCTTTTCCCCAAAAAACTTTTTTTGTGTGTTGTTTTGGTGTGTGCATGGCAAGAGCGGGGAAGAGAGTGAGTATCAAGGGCCGAGGTAAGCGAGAGGTGCGGGGCGAAAGAGAGTGATTCATTCTAATTGTCACCGGAAGCGCCACTCTATTAACCCAAAATTTCTTTTATCGCAGCCTCTTGTCGGTGTCCCCTTACCGCTAATCCCGTCAGCTCGAGATTGCGAAGCCGTACTCGGGCGGCGCCGGAGCGGGAGCGGCGGGGCCTCGGAGCAGGCGCATCCGGTGCAGGAACTGGCAAGGGCACAAGGGAGGCCTTAG
>NC_051417.1:3369793-3370051 GCF_015228065.2 Penaeus monodon
ATGTATGTGTGTGTGCATTGGTTTGTGCAGGCACTCGCAGCAGTCGTTGGCCCGCCTTTCCCCCGCCTTCTCCAGCGACTGACGTGGCGCAAGCATGTCCGCTCGTGCCCCTCAGCCGGGCGACGCGGATCGCGGCCTCGCCTAATCGCCTTCTCACGGAACCTCTGCGGCCGCGCCCCCGGCTCGGGGCCGCTTGTGTCCGCGGCGACGGAGAATTCGCCGATTACTCGCACGTGTTTCCGAGGCTGTAAGGGGGCG
>NC_051417.1:3372887-3373479 GCF_015228065.2 Penaeus monodon
GAAAACCCACAAACATCATGTCCCCTCAAGGAATCGGAGAAATAAAAAGTTTTTCCCCCTCATAGTCTACATCACTTCACTACAGTTTGTGAGCCCCATAATTCCTTTGTGATGCTGTACTACTTTCTGATAACATCGCTGGTTCCTCTTTCCTGCATGGTGGCCTTTAAAAAAAAAATCTACGGCAGAAAATCTGCATTTCTTAAATGAAAATGTGTTGAAATTTCCGGGTTCCCCGCGCGTTTTTTAAAGCGCAACAAAGTATTTGCTTGTGTTTCCGTGGAAATTCCAGCCTCAAGTCGTTGATTTTTGACTTCTCGCTTCTGCTGGTCGTGCTCAGCGAGGGGGATGCGCTGATGCCGAGATTGTCTCTCGCAACTGCCGCTTGCTGCCTCTCCCAAAAAACGGGATGAATTACTTCTGTCACTGTCACCTTATGAAAGGTGGAATGCATAAAATAGGAATAAAAAATGAAGATCAGTTGTCTTATAAACTTTGCCGTTTTAAAAAGGTTTTTTTTTTCCCAAAGCAATAGAAAAAAGAAAACACATTGCACCATTTTTCCTGGTTTGCGTTTGCTAATTCTTCAAAT
>NC_051417.1:3373502-3373720 GCF_015228065.2 Penaeus monodon
TTAAAAATCTTACCATTGCTTTATTATACAAAGAAATGCTGACAATATTTTGTGAACTCTTCAATGTAAGGGTTTTTTCTTTTGAAGGTTTCATTTGCCATTTTGTTGCGGGGGTTTTCCGTATTGGTATAAAGACAGCCGGCACCGAATAGTAATCTTTAAAATAATCTTACCCATAATACACTCCGTGTGGCAGCACACGTGAAAACAGATTCACA
>NC_051417.1:3373762-3374459 GCF_015228065.2 Penaeus monodon
CACACGGACTTCGATACTGTGCCTCTCTTTTCCGGTTGAAAAGAGAGTATGATGCGCTCTGACCATCTCTCTCCGCTGCGATCAAAGGGTAAGAGATTTAAAAGGTCGCTATTTAGGCAACGAAGGGGTTAGCGCAAACATTTTTAGCGCGTATCGATGTCTGGTTTACCGCCCAAGGCCCCTCTGGATTTCATTCGGCTATGCTACATAGCTAGGAAGACCGTGGCAGGCGAGCCAACACGCGGACTCCAGCTTGGATGGTGGAGTAGATCAACAATGGAAACATCTTGTAACGTTACTGGGAGCTAGCAAGGCCACTGGAATGAAAGGTTCAGGGTTTATGTCTTACTCAGACATTACTGTTGCCTTGTCAACGAATGTTATCGTCTTCATTGAATCCTTGTTAGCTTCTTCCAATGCATCTCTCTCAGTCATCTGCGCACCCAAATTAACAATTTTGGCGAGATTAGACCCTCTTGTTCCGCCCATCGGCTACTGACAAAGGAGACTCTTACAACTGCATTTTGCCCTGTGTTATCAGTTCTCCTCTCAGTCTATACCTAGATCACTCTGTGAATGTTTTTTTCAGTCAGTAAAACAAATGCATATTCAATTTCCATGTTCTATACTTCTTTTGTGCTCTCATATGGGTATTGGCATCTTGTTCCTTTTTCAGATCGTGTGGAATTCAGGTGAC
>NC_051417.1:3377900-3378097 GCF_015228065.2 Penaeus monodon
ACGTTTTCATAATTGAAAAACGTTCTAACAGTCCAAATCGTCATTTCAATCGAACTGTAGATATACCTGCTTGAATTTCTAAAGCATAACCTTTATTCCATATTTCTTAAGTTAACCAGTCGCAATGTTCGCCCCTTATTCGTAAATACTAAAAAAAGCTTTTAAGTCATAGTGGCTTGTTTAGTAATCTTCATGGA
>NC_051417.1:3378618-3379545 GCF_015228065.2 Penaeus monodon
TGTATGGGGAAAATACTAAATAGAAGTGCATCTATTTAACTTTCTATTTTTCCTTTTAAACAAAGTAAATATCATTATCAATACCATTCAAATGATATTCAGTATTCACTAAATCAAATGTTTAAATGCTTTCTACTAAATGGCGTTGATAGATAGATAAAGTAGATCAAACCACAAACACCACTGATAGCTCGCCAATCACGGGATTATCCTAACTTGTCTTATCATCCCAAATATACACATTTAAAGAGGAAATCAATGACGAGATCAGTAATAAGATTTGGCTAGCTTTATGGGTAGGTTATAGAACGTAATAGATACGTAAAGCTTGGTGTAATATATCTAAAGCACATGAATATTGACTTGGGATATGCTTAATAAACAGTTCTCCCTAACGTTATCTCCGACAATCTGTCAGAGATTTCTGACCCAGTGTTCTCCTCTGCACATCTTGATATCATCATTACGTGACCTGAGTGTACATTCTCACAAGTCGTTAGTATAAAAAAAGTTGAGCAACTGGATAATTTGTCTGGATAATTCCATTAGGAAGCCAAGCAGAGACAATGAATCAGGTGAAAAAGCTTTATAATTCACACTAAGCGATAAATTGTGATTCATATTTTACCTTTTCAATATAACGTGCTTAACATTTACAAATATAACGAAAACTCTTATTGTCTCTTTAAAAACACAATTTTTTCTCAAGAATTTATCTGAGATTAGACAATGTCATCGATGTTTGGCTATCGTGGTGGTGCTAAACTTGCCAGTTCCAAATGTTCTTTTTTAAATTAAGGAAAACCACACATTTCAAACAATATTTTTGGCATATCACAAACCAATCATAGGATTAGTTACATATAGTGCCAGAAAAATGCAGTCCTCGTACCACGGGGGTGTACAGTCGCAAAAAAAAGATTAGGC
>NC_051417.1:3379714-3379793 GCF_015228065.2 Penaeus monodon
GAATACCATGAAATTCTCTCACAGCTGGGTTTGAGAAGGGAATGCGACTGGTAGTTTTCATTATTTTTGAAATGGGTCT
>NC_051417.1:3380521-3380916 GCF_015228065.2 Penaeus monodon
CATCTGGAATTGTGGGGAACTATACGCATATAGGGTCCTATGTTAGAGAAGTCCAGAAGATAGTGTTGACTGGCTAGAAGTATCTGCTGGGTAGGTGGAGAGGGTGTTCTACAGAAGACAAAGGTCATTTTCAAGGTGCATTGTCTTCAGGTTGTCAACTGAGACCTAATCTCATCGGCTTTGTATATAGTGGTGATGTGCTTTGGCAGATTCAAAGGAAGTGAACACTGTTCCTTACAGTTGTGGGCAATCCAGATACCACAGAGGACTCACGGGAGGCTCCCCTTGATCACTCTCAAACGCCACAACTCATCCTGCCGAGTGGCTCTCCTTTTCACATGGTTCCTGCCACACAGCCAGGACCCATCTGATACGAAGCCAGCCCAGTTGTGTGC
>NC_051417.1:3381310-3381651 GCF_015228065.2 Penaeus monodon
GTCATCCGTGCTGACTGGGTTAAGGTTCATCAATCATTAATAAAGACTGAAACTTTAGTCTCACGCCAGCCACCATATTGCAGTTGTTGAAGTTTTGGCCAGTTTTGGGGGCATACGGATAGCCTCAGGCCAATGTAAACCGTTTGGTGGCATATATTTACTAGAGCAATGTGATTCTGTGATGCTAGAGAGCGGACATTACTGCAGGACAAATGAGACATCACCTGTTTTACAGAAAAAAAAAACTGAACCATTTGCAGACAGTTGTATTTTGCTTCAGACTGGTGGTTTACTACTATTGGCGATACTAGGATACGCAGTTTTTCATGTTGGTCAAATTC
>NC_051417.1:3381687-3382812 GCF_015228065.2 Penaeus monodon
GAGAAAGTTTAATGAAGCTCTATCACGATATTATATTCCTTTGCTTTAACTCCAAAATATCACATAATCTTACAGGCTTTAGTAATATACCTGGAATAGAATGCAAAAGTATATGATTTTTTAAGTATTGCTCGAGAAAGTAGATAAAGCACAGTGGGAGAAGCTCAAGTTCAGTGAGCTAAAGGCAAGGGGAAACAGGCCAAAAGGAGACCCAGTGAAGAGAGGAGGAACAGGCCAGGAGAAGACCCAAGCGAGGAGATGGCAGGCCAGGATGAGACCAAGTGAAGAGGCCGGAGAGGCAGGCCAGAAAGAGGCCAAGCTTTGGAGCGACAGGCCACGAGGACTAGCTGTTAATTTCCGAGATGGTGGTGCTCGGTGCTCGGGAAAAGCAAGTGATAATTTGTCTTTTTACTTGTGCTGCCGGTAATGGGATAGCCAATGCTGATTCGGATAATCTTCATTCATTATTACAAAGAAGTTATGCCTTCTTAGTAACAATTCGTGTAGATTATAGTTATATATTCTTTTTATAATATTGGAGTAATATTGCCAAGCCTTCAAGTGATGTACTAATTTTAGGAATACATCTATTTGTTGAATGACATTTACATATGAAAAATACAATTTTATGAACATATCTTACTATGAATTTAAGAAAAAAGCTATATGTTCTAACAACATTTCCTATGTTGCATGCCTAATCAGTGATACGTCGAACAGTAGCACAAGAGAGGGAGATCGAGAGAATGAATTTATTACCTCTCGTAGCTATTGGAGAAGCTGAATTGCGTTATTTGCGCGTCACACCGAGGCCGTTCTCGCATGGCTTCAGAGAGATCATCTTGTCTAATAAAAATCTTATTGTTGGCTTGACTCAGGCAATCCAGAGTTTCGATATGTCCACGCGCCAGATGGGGGATGAAAAGATGTCAAAACGTGATGTTTCTGAAGATCGAGGCAATAAAGATGCCTTAACAAATCCCTGCAACAAACATTATGAATAGTTGAGCTTAGACTGATTATGTTCAGAGGCGCGTTGCCGATGAAAAAGTTATCCGTTTTGGTTTCTGAGTGATTTCCAGTGGGTCCTTAAGTTGACTGAAATTGCATGATCAATTCGGCATT
>NC_051417.1:3382859-3383816 GCF_015228065.2 Penaeus monodon
TATTCCCCACAGACAACAGAGGGAGAGAGGGAGCCTCCCCCCACCCCCACTCGAATTCCCGCGGCGTCTTCCCCGGAGGCGCGCCGTGTAAATCAGTGTCTGGCTTCCTTAATCACGCCGGGGCGCGTCACAAGAGTAGCCTATTACCTGAAGCAGCACAAGATCGCTGGCAATATCCTCTGGCGGCGTCGGCCGGAGGCGGGAAGCGACCCGAGGGCGGCGTCGTTAGCCCTGCCATAATTATCCGTCCTCGGCCGTCCTGGGAAGCCCCGCGCGCTCCTGCGCCCCATCCTATATCCTGTAATATCGATCAGGGAGAACGGATCCTGTAAACTGGAGTCCCCGTGCCCGCCGCCTAATCTGTGGACACTCACTTATCGGCGCGCGCTTCCCGGCTCCTCGCAAGACTCGAGTTCCCTCTCTCCTGAAGGCTTGCTTGCGCTGCGTGTCCTCGCGGTCAGGCAGATGCCCTTTCCCTGGTCGCAGGATTCCTTCGGCCGAAAGCCCCGCTTCGTGTCCTCGCGACTAATCCTCGCTCCGCCTTTCCTTCAGTCGTGTTGCGGAACGAGTATCAAATCAGACTTCATATTGAATCTCCTCCTCATCCAATATCAACCCTCAACATCGTTTAATATCCTTTGGCAGCGAGGTTCTCTGGCTTCTCCCGCCCCATGGAAGCGAGGAAGGTGCCCCGGGACTCCGATCCGCCTCCCAAAAGTAATCAACGGAAATTCTAGCGAATTTCATTGTTAAATAAACTTCGCGATGCATCAAAACGCCAACTACTTTCATGTCTCACGAATCGTAATAAACCTTGGAAGCAGCATATGTTATATAGATGATACTACAAGGAAAGCAAGGTTTTATGCCATTTAATGAACTAACTAAAGCAGATTATACTGAAGTAAACTATCAGTAAAGTAGCAGCGCTTCGTTATACAAGAAGCTACTAACATA
>NC_051417.1:3384827-3385171 GCF_015228065.2 Penaeus monodon
TTAATAAGCTGGTATTACATATTTTAATATAACTTTTTCTATACTCTCCAATATTGATTCTTATTTATCTATAGATTTTTATGAAATCACATATTTACATTTGAAGAAAAAACATCCTTGCAGAAAACTGTTAGTTAATCCGGGAACAAATTAATCACGTTAATAGATTTACACCAGATTTTCTTCATAGACACACGGACATTTTAACAGGCGCTTGTGCTGAGCGCGTCGCCTCTGCGTCGGCGAGCAAGGCTGCAGAAGGACCTCGCAGGGGCGGCGCCCTTCGGCAGGCTCAGCGCCGCCGGCCGCGCAGGCCCTTTTTGCCCCGCACCTGCCACGGTGGG
>NC_051417.1:3385688-3385801 GCF_015228065.2 Penaeus monodon
TCGGAGAGTATGTAGATATGTAATAACAGCTTATTAAAAAATTACATCGCATCGCATCGCACACAATCACACACACGTATATTAGTCGGAATATTCACCAAAGCCAATATACT
>NC_051417.1:3386746-3387084 GCF_015228065.2 Penaeus monodon
TCCATTTGCTTCTTATTATTGCGATTTGCTTCTTATAGCGATTTAATTCATATGGCGATATACTTCTTATGGCGATTTACTTCTTAAGGCGACTTACTTCTTATGGCGACTACTTTCTATGGCGATTTATTTTTTTATGGTGATTTGCTTTGATGGCGATTTGATTCTTTTGGCAACTTACTTCTTATGGCGATTTGCTTTGATGGCGATTTCCTTCCTATGGCGATTTTCTTCTTATGGCGATATACTTCTTATGGCGAGTTACTATTTATGCATTTAAGAGTTAGTTGGCAGAAATATCAGTCTTGACGGCAGCTTCCTCCGCCTTCAGAAGCCCC
>NC_051417.1:3387251-3387419 GCF_015228065.2 Penaeus monodon
CTTATCATCATTATTGGTCTGTAAAGAATCCTTATCGACATGATAATCATCAGTGATTCCACAGCTTGAAGAGATGCTGGAGTTCTCGGTTCTGAACCCTAGTAATCTCTTGTGTAACAGAAGGTAATCCAGCAGATTAATCTTTGGAATGATGTTGATACCAACTTA
>NC_051417.1:3388053-3388228 GCF_015228065.2 Penaeus monodon
GACGCAAGTGAACCCGAGATGGCGCTTGTCTCTTTAATCTTGCTCGATCTTTTCATTAATGCTGATATTTTCTTTTTTTTCTATTTTTCCCATATTAAGATGAGAAGAATCAACGACTCGAGATATAACTTTTCTGTTGCTCGTTACTTGCTTGACATTTCGCTATTGTTATCTT
>NC_051417.1:3388732-3388968 GCF_015228065.2 Penaeus monodon
CCAAGCAATCGAGATGTACAAACTACACGAGCATCCTAGTACATTATATCAACTGATTTAACAAGTGCGGCGAGAGGAATGAACCCGCAGTTGCCTTACTTCACTTACTTTTAGGACATAAAAGTGTCGTATATGTGATCTTGACATTTTCCTATTGCATATCTTTATGTGGCAAATATTCTGAGCAATCATTCGGCTCAAGTGTTCTGCGTCAGACGAAGACCTGATTGCAGTCA
>NC_051417.1:3389096-3389188 GCF_015228065.2 Penaeus monodon
TCAGCGTTCATAACATTAAACAATGGCGCTTTACATCGAGGAAGCTTTTATGGGCTACTTTTCAACTGCTGTGGCCTTTACTCAGTGTGCCC
>NC_051417.1:3389737-3390053 GCF_015228065.2 Penaeus monodon
AGGAAAGACGGCTCCTGTAGTGGGCGGTGGGCGCTGTCTCTTATCCACGCAGGACCCACGTGACGTCTTCCCGCTGCGCTTGTCACCTGCGCGCGCACGCCTGGTCTCTTTAGCATTAACCGCAGACATAGCATTGGAAAGAATTTCTGACGGGGTATAAATGGTACAAGGCCGACAAAGACGATCTGAATTTTATAAATGTAATAAGGTTAAAACCATTATAATTCAAGCCTTCACTAAGTATGTGAGGCTGTTGAGCACTGGGAACCAGCTAAAGACAGCCGAGCACACACCTCCTCTCTCATGATATCTAAAT
>NC_051417.1:3390542-3390984 GCF_015228065.2 Penaeus monodon
TTGAAGGGATTTTTCAGATACTCCTTCCGGTCACAGGGCTGCCTCTGCCACCCTCCCCAACGTCGCCCCGCATGGACAGCGTGCCAGAGGAATCCTACATGAACGTGCAGGTTCCCTGATGACTTTGCCCACATGGCTCATACTAGTTTGATGCCCATAACCCAATTGATGACGCAAGATTCCCCTATTCCTTGTCTGCTGCTCGCTAAAAACTCCCCCCATGACATCTGAAGCGCTTCAAGTTTGCTGGGTCTATTCTCTCTTCGGGTATCTCATCCCACATGAAGTGGTCAGTAGGTCTCTCTCAGGTGGCAGACTGGTGGAAACCTCTCCAAAGCCATCTTTGGACTCCACGGGGCTGGGGTGGAAGAGGTGATACAGAATTATGGTGTGCCCACATGCTAATGGGCCATGACTCCATGCCTTCTAGATGACATTAGCC
>NC_051417.1:3391765-3392904 GCF_015228065.2 Penaeus monodon
GTGAAACAGACAGATCACGTGACCTTCTATTTGTATGCCCCACCCTTATCTTTTAGTTACTGGAACATCATTCAGATAACGATGCCAGATTTTCTGAACAACTACGTCTGAATACTTGATTGGTCAAATAGAGGGGCATTCCAAAACAGACGCTTTATTATGCAATTATGTTTCCATTTCATCAAAACTGATTCGAATGTGCTTAGAAGACATGTCAGGTGGGGGAAAGAGGTTTGATAAAGTGGACAACATATACGTCAGCTTTGCAGGTGGCATTGCTCCCTTGAAAGGCTCGGTAAAGGAACTGCAGCTAATGAGAGACGAATTGAATAAGGAACTTGAGATGGGCAGAAAAAAAGATCAGTCAGGATGGAGTACTAGAAGGAGTCAGTGAATACATTCCTTCCGAGACCGCTTTTACAAACCATCTGGTGAAAGAAATGGCGAGTGGAGTACCTTCGGCCGATATAGCAATACATCACGAGGTTTCTTGCCACTAATCTGTGGAAAAATCTTCAGCCAGCGTATTCTTCCTGTCATGCCGTATTGGCCAGAGAATGATCTGGACTAAGAGACAGAAAACGAACTATTTAAGAATGAGAAAGTGCGCTTCCGTGATATGGAGGAAAATTGAGAATGGACAGGTCATATATGTATATGACTTGCGGAGCGAAGTAGAGAACAGGTTGGGTCGTGATAGAAAAAGGCCAAGGCGTGCATGACGTGTGACTGGAAGGCAGGGAAGGCAAATGGAAGTTCGGAATTAGACACAGATAACACAAGACCGTATGTTTGGAATGCAAATAACAATAGAGAGATAGCAGTGACAGTGACGCACATGAAAATGCCTCTAATGAACTCGATATATTATCGGGTTTTCTCCCTGTGCTTTATTTCTTCCCTTAGACAGTTCTTACTTTGCTTACAGTGTTATACGAAATATATGCCATGCAAATGAAGTAAATGCGGTTGCCGAACTGTACTGATAGTGGTAACGGCTATGCTAGCGCAATACTCTTCTAATACACTTCAAAAAGCAAACATTTTAAGCACCTTCATACCTTTTCTCTCCGGCCATCCGTGCTTCACTATCGTCTTTAAAAGCAGTGATCTTATGCCACCAGCATTCACAATCCTCA
>NC_051417.1:3394468-3394546 GCF_015228065.2 Penaeus monodon
GAAGCCCCCTAGATTTGAGAAGGTGGCATGGCTTGTAGATAAGTGCCACATTACTTTCTTCTTATTTATCTTTATTTT
>NC_051417.1:3394604-3394698 GCF_015228065.2 Penaeus monodon
CATCCAGCGGGACTCCGCATTACACTGCAGTATGCAGACTGTCAGGAATTGCAATTTCAGTGGATGCACAGCAGTGGGTCGGGGAGTTACTGGA
>NC_051417.1:3395087-3395394 GCF_015228065.2 Penaeus monodon
TAAGATATTAAAAGTATTAAACATTTCAAACCCCTTCATTTTTAAAATTTAGCTGAAAAAATATATAATAACAAAAATGGGCTATTCCAGGGGAAATTAAGCTATAACCAGATCTAATTAGGTGTAACTAGTAAAAATGTTAAAGACTGTGGTCCTTGGGGGGTGGGCAAGCCACACCTTGAGGGAGGCAAACAAACTCTAGGGGTAGACAACTGCCCCCCCTCCTCCAGATGATGCCCCCGTGATACGAATATCAGATCGCGTGTGTGTGTATACACCTACATTATGGCCATTATCATAATCATTA
>NC_051417.1:3395587-3395655 GCF_015228065.2 Penaeus monodon
AATTTACATAGTAAAGGCTGTGAACTTCCAGGAAAGCATCGTTACTTTTCTCTTCTTTAATTCAGAAA
>NC_051417.1:3395735-3396871 GCF_015228065.2 Penaeus monodon
CAAGGAAAATGCATTATTACTGTAATGTACTGTCTGTTAACGAGAAACACTAAAGGAATATATAGAATATAAATATAATGTTGACAAGAAAATTATGACAAAATGCTCATAAAAAATAACATCTACTTTTCTATCAGATTCAACAAAATTCTACAATAATGTAAGGCATATGCTTTCACAAGAGAAAACATTATATGGGGAAACATTTGAAGGTGGTAATGCATGGTTTTACAACTGAAATTGATGTGAAATAGCATATCAACGTGAAATCGAAACTCAAGTGTCATGACGTGCAAAAGTCGGCAGAACAAAACTGTACATTAAATTTACATAACGTTGCATTTGGGCAAATTAAAACATATGTTGAGACTCTAAAGGTACTAATGAATGATTTATATTGCAAGATTGCAGGAAAATAACCATAAAACTTCTAAAAGATAAAGGAAAAACCAGACAGCCATGTCCACGGCCTGAGCCCCAAGCAGGGAGCAGAGCGTCTGGGCGTAAAGCAAAACCGACCTATTCAAAATTGTAAAAATAAAACTTGAATAGATTATTGGGAAACTATTTCAAATGTTCAGTGTCAGTAGAGGAAAAATACTCATTAAGGTTTAGTTTTGGTTTCCAAATCCAGACTTTCCAGAATGTTTAAGTCCAGATCAAATGGGGAGAAGTCAAGAATTTCATAATTACTATAAGAAAAAGGATGATTTTATTTTAAAGAATGACTTCTGACTGAGAACTTAGATGGGCCTATGAATTTTAATCCCCTATTTCTATAAGAGAAACCTTTATTTTCTTCTATACACATAAACAAATGCTGGATGATATAATTACAGCTATTACACGAGAACTTATATACATTGGAAGAGAACAGAGGCCAAGAGACTTAACCTTTGCATTTCAAAGAGTTACCAGTAGTCATAATGGTTGTTAAATGATTTTTAGTTTTGCGGTCCTCTAAATATTATCAACAATTCTTTTACGAATGTGACTTAAAAGGTCTAAATAGTGTAATTTCTTAAAGATTATTTCCTTAAGCACAGATAATGGGATTGATTCTGGAAATGCTAATTTATTCAACGATGTCAACCCCTTCAATCCGTTTATATAATTTTCCATTGAAATAAAATAAG
>NC_051417.1:3396916-3397182 GCF_015228065.2 Penaeus monodon
AATCCCAAATTTCTTGCCTGTTGTCAAAAAGAGATTCCATAACAAGGAAATAAGTCGGGAAGCTCAAAACTGGCAAGTAGATGATAGCTGGCGTTGGAGACGTTCATCAGTTCACCCCAGAAAGTGGTTTATATGACAGACTCATTTCTTATGAGTTTCTTCAGCCGGGAGTAAAGAGGGAAGAGTACGTGGAGTTATCTATAATATCATTTTTAAAAAAGTTTTCTGAGCAACGAATCTAATCTGAGTTCTTTATAGTTAGTGAT
>NC_051417.1:3398699-3399463 GCF_015228065.2 Penaeus monodon
ACGTTCACACGTCCGGCTCGGCCTCCGTGCGGCCGGACGCGAGAGGCGCCCTCCGCAGCACGAGCCGCCTCTCCTCGGCCGCCTGCCTCTGCAGCGCGTGGCTGAAACGGAGGCTCCAAAGCCATTTCATTTCCCTTTCAGCCTTCAGGTAATTGGTTTCGGCGGCGCCCTTTTACAGCGGCGCGCCGGGCATATTTTGATCAGCGTTCCAATATTTGCGAGCGCTGCAGCTTCTGTGTCTTGGGCGCGAAGCCCCGGAGGGCGGCCGCGGCTGCAGGTCATTTGCGAGTGAAAGCCGCTTCATTTCGGCTATAAAGGAATCCTTTTCCGGGGCCGGCGCGCGGGCAGCGGGCTTCAGCCCATTGATCCGGCGAGGCTGGCACGGCGCGGGCGGCGGTGTCAGCCGGTGAGTATGTGTGGGCGGGGCCGAGTGGTGTCAGTCGTGATGTCTGGTGGTGGCAGCGGCGTCTGTGGGGAGGAGGGGGCATTGGCAGTGGGGTCAGCCGGGATGCGTGTGGGGAAAGAGTGGTGTCAGCCGATATCTGTGGGGGTGGGGCGAAAGTCGGTGTCAGCCCGGGCGTGGGTGGCGGGGAGACGTTGGGAGCGGTGTCAACCGGGGGTGTTTATGGGTGGTGTCAGCCGTGATGTGTCAGTAGGAGATTGGGGGAAGGGTGTCGGTGGCAGAGAGGTGTCAACCATGAAGTGCCTGCGAAGGGCGGGGGAGTCGGGGTGGCAGAGAGGTGTCAGCCCAGACGCCTCACGAA
>NC_051417.1:3399498-3399619 GCF_015228065.2 Penaeus monodon
TGCTGGCGGAATGACAAAAAAGAACGTCTATTATTCTTGTTTTTTTTCTCCACAAAGGTAATGGCGGCCTTTATGGCTGCGCTTTGGGGCGCCCTTGGCCGGCTCTGATGCGCCGGAACGG
>NC_051417.1:3401211-3401392 GCF_015228065.2 Penaeus monodon
CATTCAACTATTTCCCGATGGTTGCTGGTTTTAGCGAACTTGCTCGCTCGATCAAGAGAGAGAAATCACGTGGTCAATTTCTAAGCCGAATATTTAGCTCTTGAATAGATTCAAATTTCTGAAGATAAGCTTTTAAGTTGGTGTCTCAATGTCTGAATGGCCTGAAATATTTAAATAGAAA
>NC_051417.1:3401986-3402092 GCF_015228065.2 Penaeus monodon
CTCCCTCACTTTTACCCCCCCCCCCCTCTCTCTCTCTCCCTTACTCACTCACTAAACACAACTTCTTAAGTGACCGACTGCAGTCAGTACAGAGGAGCAAGTCTCT
>NC_051417.1:3403186-3403560 GCF_015228065.2 Penaeus monodon
CTCATCTTCTGTAAACGGTGGCCGTCAACTAAATGATTTACAAGCAAATCGCCCAGAGATTTCAAACGGACTAGCCGTAACCCAATTTCTCGCCATAACAGCGCGGGCTCAGATGGGCGACCGGATCAGTGCGCGGCGCCTGCGGTAACGCCGTGATCCAATAAGCGGCGGCGGCGCTGACCGCAGGGCCGGCGCGCCCCTGATTATGCAACCCGCGCCCGCCCGCACGTGCTCGCTCGCCGGGCGGGTCTGCACGCACGCACATGTGGACATCTGTCTGTTTGTCTTCCTACTGCATCTGTCTGTTGTTATCACTCTAGATATACATGTTTATCTGTTCCATCTACTTATCTACCTAGGGCTCTCTTTCCTCC
>NC_051417.1:3404690-3404981 GCF_015228065.2 Penaeus monodon
GAGGCGTAGAAAAAGAACGAGAGTTGAGGCGAAAGAGGATGATAGAGATTTAGCTCCTTTAAGTTCGAGAAGCCACATCTATCCAGCTACTCTCTGCTCGAACAAAGTAGCTTGGCAGCGGCTGAAACCAAGGACTTAGCGAGTTAGGAAAACGTAGCGAGGAGCCAAAGTGGCTTACCGGCTCTCTCGGGCCAAACAGAAGGCTTAGGGCCTTGTGGGGCGTCGCGCCAGGGTCAAGGTTACTGATATATACATACGGCGCAACGTACTATATGTACTGCTCCTGCTCAC
>NC_051417.1:3405641-3405794 GCF_015228065.2 Penaeus monodon
GGTCAAAGTGCCTGTTTATTGTACTTTAAAGTACCCCCAAGGCAAGGAACGGCCGGCGCTCCGACAGGCGGCGCCGGAATCGAACGCATGTTGATTGCTCGGCGAGGAAGCTGCCGTCTGTGCATGTGTGTGTGTCTGCGAGTATCCATATAA
>NC_051417.1:3406070-3406363 GCF_015228065.2 Penaeus monodon
AAGTGTTTGCAGCGGAGCCCCCGAGTTGGACGATTGGTCAAATATTTTGATTTTTGACCAAAAATCCAAAGGAAACTAGGAATGCGTATTTACTCTTTCTCACTGTCGAGGCGTCCAACCCTGTTCGCCTTCGTAATTATCTTACAATTATGGAGAAGCGATATTGTTGTGGTTTGCAAATTGTTCTCTGAGGAGCGGAATCCGACTTTCATCGCTCTTCATGCAAGCAGACTTATCTGCTTACTTTCCTCGGATTTTTAAATCAAGCGCAGCGCAAAACTTACATGCGCGCG
>NC_051417.1:3408225-3408521 GCF_015228065.2 Penaeus monodon
CGGGGCCTTAGACGCATCAGGTGTAAAAAGTCAGAGTTGCCACGAACATCATGTTGCAGTCAAGTGTTGAGCTCTCTACTCCACCATCGATGTTTTAATGACTTTTAACTTTACATTCCTTTTGATCTTTGTTCAAGCTTATCTTTTATGTATCACTTAACTTTGCAGAAAAAATTGTAATTGTTTTCTTTGTATTCCTGTGTACTATTTTCACTTCATCCCTTTTAATTTTTTCTTGTTTTTACTTATGATAACGCAATTATGATACCTCTAATTCAGTTCTGTGAAATTAGGCG
>NC_051417.1:3409301-3410189 GCF_015228065.2 Penaeus monodon
CGCAAAATAAGGTTTTTCTTATGTGTAGTGGTTCAAAGATTCCTCCATCAATGTTTAGAATGTTTATTTGTTTCTTTTGTGCGACATGTCCCGCCAAAGGGCTGAAAGTATGAGAGAAATATTCTTTGACTTTCTTTATATTGTAACTGACATCTATATGTGGCAGAACAAGATGCAGACATGGACATGCTTCTATTCTAGTTAATTTGTCATTAGTTGAATTTTCTGATTACATTTGTAATCTACTTAAACATTATGAATTTGAGGTAAAGGTAGAGGATGCCTATATACAATTTACATAAATGTCTTTCTTAACGATATAATTTTAGTTTTATTTGTAAAAGATGACATTCTGAGAAGAACGAATCAAAATTCACGGAAGCAATTAAGGTAAAACTTTGTTTTGATTACACTGCTTCTTACACTGAATTTGCAGACCACTCTCCCCGACACGCACGAGGCGCAAGCACACACCGGATTAAAGGGAATTCGGTTTCAGACGCCCGGCTTCCAACTCGCCCCAGGGGCAACGTGGTCAGCCCGGACGAAGCACTGCCATACACATTGACACACTGACCGACACACATGCTTTGTGCCGATGGTTACTGAGTAATTATGACTAGTCTATATTAAACAATATTGACAGGACGAGACGAGCGCGCGGAGGCCGATGAGGTACGAGATATTTCTGTTCACTTATGTTAATTCGACCTCCGTGTTTTCCGAAGAGATCCGTCTCCTCTTGGGCGAATGCAGGTCCTCGGCGGCCACGAGGAACGCCGTCGCCGGCAGCTTCGGCGAGCCGTCCAGAAGGCTCACGTGGCCGTGCTTGGCGGCCGAGGGCGCGTCGAAGCGGCAGTCCCGCGCCGCCCCGAACGCCGTCGGCAG
>NC_051417.1:3410218-3410396 GCF_015228065.2 Penaeus monodon
AGGGGACGCCCTTGCTCTGAGGGAAGAAAGCCAGGCCGGCGCTGCCGCAGGCGGGGTCGGATGCGGGCTCCTGAGACGGAACCGGAATCTTGCCGTCGAGGGACCGCGCGGCCTCCGAGGGCGCCTCGTCGTCGCTGCTGAGGTCCGGGTCGCGGGCGTCCTCCTCCTGCAGGGAGTG
>NC_051417.1:3411986-3413811 GCF_015228065.2 Penaeus monodon
ATGCCTATAGCTGCACGCCCGCGCGCGCACTCACGCACCTGCACTGATAGAAAGCACCAACTTTCCGCTGTGCCAGTCCTGCTGTGGGGTCAAGTGATGGCGGCTCCTGCCTTCTTGAGGACGACCTCAGGAGGGTCTGCGCGTAAGCCCGGCACCCTCGGGCGGCGCCCTTCCGGCCTGGGTCCCGGGCGAGTGCAGGAACGCCGGCAATAATAATCAGAAGGAAAGAGTCGCGCGCGACGCAGTCATTAGCGCCGATGGCTGCCACACGGCAATTAAGTGTCCTTATTGCAGTCAACGGCGAACAGCGCCCTTTAATCACGCCATCATCGAAAGTGGCTGCAGCAGGCGGAGCGCGGCACAAACGAATTTTCCCTTCCAAAACGCAATTAAACACTCATCCAGGTAATTCGACGCGACGGCAGGTAAAGGGCGCCACGCCACTGTTGCTTCAGGCTCGTGTGATCAGCAGTGTGGCAGCGTGTGATCATCCATGTGGCACCAATGTAAACTGACTGGCCAATTAGCGATCACGGTCGTTGGAGCCGCTAATTGCCCATTTACAAACTTTGAGTCAAACGTGTTAATGTGACAAAGACGGGTTCATGGGAGGCAGAGCGAACAAGCTTTAATTTGACTTTATTGAGCGACGACAATTTAATTTTGTTCGCTGTTGTTGAGTGTTAATAGAGAGTTTCGAGATTCGGGGAATTCAAAAGGTTTCTGCTCGCGTGTTGCTGCTGCTGGCGGATGAGCACGAACTGTAGCAACATTGCAGAACACACGGCCTCGGTACATCTCTGTGCACTGCATGGATTTTTTTTCGGTGCAGGGGGGCAGTCTGCAATCTGTGTTCATGTATGCGTGCTCGCAGTGTGCTTGTGAAGTTCTGCCAACGCTGACCAGGGAAGCAGGAGGGCAAGGAGGGGGATGCTTGGCGGAATCTTTCTTTATTAATGCCTGTGCTCTTGGGAGGGATTGCTTTTGAATTATGGTTTTCCTTGCGACATTTTGCAACCTGCTGCTTCACTGTTTTTATGCAAGTAGTTATGTAATTGCATTGCGGAATCCACTGTTTGTACAACAAACTGCATGGATTAACAGAAATATTCTGCTGACAAATGCTACTACAGAATGAAATGTTGAGCTGTTATGGTGCAGAGCAGACATGCTTCTTACTCATCATGGTAAAATATGCCAGTTGGCGTCATGGAATAAACGCAGTTGCAAGGGCGAAGGCTGTGAATTGCGAAGGTTTAGCGCCAAGGAAGGCCAATGGATGACTAGGAATATAAAAAGCAAATAAAAGAAGGAATCACTGACAGAAGAGTGGGTGTTGGACGTAACGCATGTTCAGCTGGGATATCTATTAGATGTAAAAATTCTCTCTATTTGACTATAACAGCAAAATAGCATCTAAACATGTTTCCTTGATTATAACAAAATGATACCTTTGGAGTGTATTAATAAAAAAAAAAAAAATCTACATACACACACATAACACATGCGTACACATACTACAATCATACGCACCTCTACCCTCTCCTCTTTGAGGTCGACCTTGAGCGCCAGTTGTTCCCTGAGGAGCACGTCCGGATAGTGCGTTTTGGCGAAGGTCCTCTCCAGCTCCTCCAGCTGCTCCTCCGTGAAGATGGTTCTGTGGCGGCGCTTCCTCTTGCCGCCGGCGCCCGATCCCCCGAACAGCGAGGCGGAGTACAGCCCGTGGTACTGGCCGGGTCCTGCGGCGGAGGGAGGGAGGGTCAGCTCGGCCCGGAGGCGCTCTTCGGGGGGCACGGGGGGCGGGGTGGAGGGAAAGGAGGGCGAG
>NC_051417.1:3413846-3414544 GCF_015228065.2 Penaeus monodon
GGCCGATCTCCCGATGAACGATGGCAAAAGAGAGGGGGAAACTAGGAGACAGAAAGCCTTGAAGCCAAATTAAGTGCGGAAAGACTGCTGAGATACTGGGTGCCCGCGGTAGCGCAAGAGGCGGGAGGCGAGACCGCGATATCGCGCTGTAGATCACGAACCTCAAGCACTTATTGCAGAATTTTACAAGCTTCGTATAATAAAATTTCTTGCTGCCTTGTGTCTGGAGAAAGACGACTTAATTTATATATCATTGTTATTAACGTTTCATGTACAAAGAAAAAAAATGAAAGCAAAATTGATAAGGATAAAGAGATGAAGGAAACATCAGGACAATCATAAATGAATAGTGAAGATGAGATGGAAGGAAAGGGGCCGATTAATTACCAAACAGGAAAGGTAAATATAA
The DNA here is from genome assembly GCF_015228065.2 of Penaeus monodon. Taxonomy (NCBI): domain Eukaryota; kingdom Metazoa; phylum Arthropoda; class Malacostraca; order Decapoda; family Penaeidae; genus Penaeus; species Penaeus monodon. Next base: position 3,414,256 of record NC_051417.1, read on the forward strand.
TCACAGTGGAAAAAAAATAACAGCAATAGTAATAGTGAGGAAATCTATAGAATGAAGAACACAATCTTAGCATTATCACTCTCGTTAATACCCTATTTAAGAAAATTGAAATTTTAAGCCATTAAAAGATGTGATATTCCTGATGGATATCTTGGAGTTACTGTTAAATTCCGTATTACTGCCCGTTATACTGGCGACGTAATCAAAGTTAAGGAAAACAATCTTCTTGTAGCTATTAACAACTGGTCGGGATTAAAATGTGCGTTCCGGCGAGAGTCCGTGGGCGCGC
>NC_051417.1:3417218-3419590 GCF_015228065.2 Penaeus monodon
GGCGCGGGCTCACTAATGCGAAACACGTTGCGGACACGTTAAGTGGCCGCGCAGCCGGGTAGATAAATATGCTCTTAATAAAGTCGCGCTTAAAAAACTGTTAATCTTATTTGCGCCTCGCCCTCTCGGGACGGCCCTGGCCCCTGCCCCCCGCCCCCTCCGGACGACCCCTGGCCCTCCGCACCGCCCCCCTCGGCACCAATCCCGGCCCTACCTCCCCCGTCGGCGGCTGCCCCGAGCGATTGCTCAGTCTGTTCCGCCTGTAATCCGGCCCTTGCTCTGTTTAATCCCCTCTCCCCTCCGCTCGGCCGAGACACTGCTGGCGCACTTACGGATGTAATCAGGTTAAAAAGGCTGTCCATTTTTCATTAACTAACTGCGTCGAGAATTACACTAAGCCAAGCGCGTAGCAAGGGATGGAAGGCAGAGATCTCTTGAGGGATTTAAACAATCAAGATGAGACGGTGATTTTGCGGCCAAAGAGGCTTATCCTCAGAGACGCTGGCAACAAACCTTTCATGATTCTGATTCCGAACGGGAGGAGAGGTAAGATTACCTTAACGTTCGGAGATTGATTTCCACTTTAATTAATAAAGACTGAACGCGCCAGTGTATGGACGGATTAGCAAATGTTCACTACATCTCTTGGGCCCCGTTATAGTAAGCTTTAATATCAGATTATTAAATGAAAGGGGATTACTAATTTTTCAACGAAAACTCTTCCTCTGATTTCATGTGCAAAATCAATTACTTCAAATTAAAAGTAACGATATATTCAGGGTCACTTCCGGAGATGTCCGCTAGAAAACCCTCACAGCCTCCAACTACTCTGACGCGGTAGCCATTCTATCCAAGTTGACGCCCCTGCGACTCCACCAGGGAAACAGCTCATGCGGCCCCCAGGTGCGGGAACAGCGCAGCGTCCCCCGGGGAGCACTCAGCAGCACCTATCCTAAAGTCAGCACGGAGGTCCATTGTGTCACGCCCCTCCCGCGCTGCACCCTCCCCCTCATCCCGGGCGGGCTTCCTCAAGCACCGCCGGGAAACTTACCGAGGAGATCGTAGTGGTTGCGTGGAATGGCAGGGAAGTGCGCCGGGGGGAGTCGGGGCGCGCCGGCCCCGGACGCCCTGGGCGCCAACAAACTCTCGATTGTGAACACCGACGACGGCGCCCTGGACACTGGCGGCAGCATCCCGCCCTCCGTGGCCTCTCCTGCAGCCAGGCACCGCAGCTGCTCGGACGCCGAGGAGTAGCTCTTGAGCGGGTCGGGAAACTGCAGGGGAACCTTGAGGTGCTCCGCGGAGGTGCCGCTGTACGCCTTCAGGGGGTCGTGGTTCAGGTAGAGCCGCATGTGCTCCGGCATCAGGTACTTCAAATGCTCCGAGGTCAGATACTGCTTGAGCTGGTCACTGGAGGCCAGGTACTGCTTGAGGGGGTCTGCGGCCCCCATGTACTGTGTCAGGTGATGCAGGTAGGACGGGTACGGGTAGTGAGGCAGCGGCGCCAGGCAGGGCAGCGAGGAGGGTGGCAGGGGCTCCGAGATGGAGGTGGTGGCTAAGGAAAGCCCCGAGGGCGGCATCGGGGCGAGATTCGAGGACACGGGCGAGGAGCCCGAGGACCGCACGCCGCCCGTCTCCACCATTTTGCCCCCTCCAGACGCCACTTTGTAGATCTTGAAACTCAGGCAAGTACTACAGGCGAGTAACACAGAATCTTGTAGCGGATCACAATTTTTTCATCTATAACTCAAGGCTTATTTAACACACAGGTATGTCTTTTCTTCTCCGGACACGACTCGCAAGTGAACGCACGAAGTTTATCACTGCCCATAAATCACTTGGACAAGAGAGACTCCGCCTCTATCTGGTAGCGGCAGCTGAGACGCCTGGGCGGTTCTTAGGCTCCGCCTCTCGACCAATCAGCGCTCAACATTTCACGAGAGGAGACTCCTCAACCAATGGTCGTGTGGCAGCCCAGGCGGGGGCGGGGTCGTGGCTGGTGACTCATTTTCACTTTGTGAATTTAAAGACAGTTATCTATTTTACGTCAATTCAAATATTCAGGCTCATAGTCATTAGATCGCCTTTGCCAAACAGTTATATTAAAAGCTAATATCTGAAGACGATGAATATAACAGCCAACGTGTGCGCAGAGACAGTAAATTGAGCCCAATTATATTGAGGACGTTGGTCTCATGAGTGTGAGGCGCATGAGGGCATGGGAGGGGGGGGGGCTAATCCCTCACAATAAGTTTACTGGGTTGCCTTCATACCTCACAATCTGATTTCCTGACACTGCTGACACCAAGGTAACTGTGACAATGACGATAAAGGGAATGTGCTTATGAAAATGTTTTCCCTTCACCATCATT
>NC_051417.1:3419875-3420535 GCF_015228065.2 Penaeus monodon
TGTGTGTATTTGTGGACAGCGTTCATCGTGACAAGTAAAGGAAAACTAGAAATGAGAATGGACAGTTACGCAATGCAAGTTTCATTAGCGAAAACCCTATCCTACCCTTGTGCGTGCTTCGTATGCGCTCAAGGGTTTTTCTTTGCGGGAGGATGTTCTCACGTGCTCGGTCGCGTGTTTGCTCATCTTGCATGTATGTGAGGACCATATTTTGCGCGATTTCTGCGTTACACGTGTTTAATAAAAGAGCCAAAGAAAAAAACATCCTTCATCCTCATATTGTTTCCCTTTGCAGCGACTGTGCACTGTACATCATTGCACAACGATTCCAGTTTGTGGAAAACCACGGCGTGCTCTACGCTGATTCGCTCCCAAGGGGCTTCAAAGAGAAGCGAACGACGGAGGAAGCAAGGAAGCTTGAAGGAATCGATATCAATGGAAAGAATAAGGCATAAATCCTTATGAATTATGATTAAAGTTAGAGTTGGACTAAACGAGAAATGTAAATATCAAAAGCCAAAAAGGAGTAGACAGATTTATTTAATTGTAAACAACACGTCGGACGGTTCGATCTTGCGTCCAGCAGGTGAATGTTCTCACCAACAAGAAGTCTGTGTCCGGCGGCTGGTGGCGACCCAGGGGGAAAGGCGAGGTAGGATC
>NC_051417.1:3421936-3422166 GCF_015228065.2 Penaeus monodon
CTCACCCCGGAAGAAGTGGTTCACCGACCTGTGTAGGAAACTATCAGTCAATGGTATCCCTGAGAAAGAAGTGAACATACGCATAGGAAAAGCTGCCTTTATGTCACTTCAAGGCTGCCTGTGGAAAATGCCTGTTGTTAACATTATCCATCAAACTGAAAGAATACCTGGCCTCTGTGAAAGCAGTACTGATGTATGCTTGATTGACCCGGCCTGTATGAATGTCTTAT
>NC_051417.1:3422437-3422767 GCF_015228065.2 Penaeus monodon
CTTATGCATTCAGTGATCTTGGTCAGGATTCGAACCAAGATGCTCTGCACAGGTTGGGTAATCCAACTTGTAGCGAGGACCTCCACAGACGCCTCACTTATCTTGGACATGTCCTGCGTATGGATGAGCGAGGTCTAGTTAAAGTGGCGCTTATGGCAGACCCTGCACCTGCCTGAAAAGAGTACAGACGGCATGGCTACCCACCATCCTGAAGGACCAGGCTCCCTTGAAGCTGCAGCACATTTACCATTCCTGGAACAATGGCTGGAGGCATATTCTTATTGACTATGCTTCTAATCGCCAACAACAGAAAGTGTTCTTGAGATCCTC
>NC_051417.1:3424309-3424536 GCF_015228065.2 Penaeus monodon
CATGTGCCTACCCTTTTCCAGCGCAAGGTGGATGGAGCGAAGGACAAGCTGCGACTCCGGTGGCGGAGGAAGCAAGTCGCTCGGATTAGTGCCTGTCATGACACCGCCCGAAGGAAGATCTGCAGAGCCCCTGTATTCTATTCTTGGCCCGAAGCGCCAGCACTCGACGGCAAGCACATGCATAACAGAATAACTGCTTCGCCAAGGAGCTGGAGCGAGGGTTCCGC
>NC_051417.1:3429125-3429527 GCF_015228065.2 Penaeus monodon
AGGATTCTTGTATTCCGGTCCTAGGAGAAATGTCGCCATTTTATGATTGCAAAATATTTATGAAGGCGAGTAAACGTGTACTTCTCGTGAGCGAAGAATTAGATACTCATGGAAGCAACCTTAGATCTCAGTTACTTACTGAAACATCTGAATAGTGAGTATGCCTCGCACACCCCCGGCTCCGCTACTAACAGTGGGATTCGAGCCCGAGTTCCCAGATGGTTCTTTCGCAGGTTGGATCGTCCAGTTCAAGGGCGCAGTCTCGCTCTTCTTTAGCTGCGAATCTCTCCTTCACTGAGCTCTTGATCCACGATGGAACAGTCAAACGAGGCACCATGAACAAGAAAAACATGCCGCCGTATTACTTTTTTTATTTGTCCATCGGAGGGTGAACAATTCGGT
>NC_051417.1:3429597-3430591 GCF_015228065.2 Penaeus monodon
CTCGATTCCGCCGCCGAGCGAAAGGCCTTCATTAGGTGGACTCGCTTTTGTCGTCGGCATTGCCCTTCACACCGAAATCCAAGCCACACTCGTTTACCAAGGCACCTCGCATTTTACGTGTAAAAAGAAAGAAATAGCCAGCAGGGAGAACCTATTTTGATTCATAATTTTCTTGCCAATTGTGCGTGATTTTATTTTGTCCTCGTTCCCGTAAAACAAATCAGTGCAACAGTAAATATTTGTGTTTTTGCGCCGAAATGACACGCCCTATATATCATATTTGACCCTAACTGGCAACTTCAGTTCATTGATCAAAATCTAATACGAATGACTATCGTAAACAAAAGGAGAGCTTCGAAATACATTGACGTGTTAGAAGATTTCTGCCGAGACTAAGCATATTACTAGAAATGATACGACGCATTCATTGATTATCAGTTTGGTTTGCTGTACACTTGTTGCACAGAAGCGTCACTGAAGCATCACTGCATGGAAGATCAACGTCAATACTTGGGAAACGTCACCGCTGACATCATCATGCTTTCAACAGCTAGCGTTAGTAAGGGCAGGTGACTAAGCTTTACAACAAGTTATGAATAATACAGCAGACGCTATAAGGCTTGTTTTGGTCTGACGGATTCGAGGAATAATGCCTACAGGGGATGGCAATGCACAGAATGTGTAACATATTTGGGGAAATCATGAGTGCAATTTTTCATGTAAATTTTCGGCAACGGCAGCATTCAGTTGCTAGTTAAAAAAATAATCTGCAGGCTCACCCCAAAATGGCCAAATAACCTTCCTTATATCGAAATTCAAAAGTGGCAGATTGGTATTCTACAGCATCTAAAAACAAGGTAGAGAATATCCGAGGTCGTAGGTGCACACACGTATTGGTGCATAATAGGTTTTCATATGTTACTGGCTGCGTCTTTTTAGAGCTTTGAATAAGTTATTTTTTAAATCACCGCCTAAATACGTGCCTAGGCCTGTG
>NC_051417.1:3430638-3431674 GCF_015228065.2 Penaeus monodon
CCGCGCACGATCTTTCTGACGCGCTCTCTCGCTCCATATTGCGGAGTGCCAACGAGGCCACAGGCTAGAAGAGGGGAAGGAAGATGGAGAGAATAGAAAATCTGTGGGAAGAAGGACAGAGGCATTGGGGCGAGGCGGCCCTCACGATCGGCCGAGCGTCCGCCACCCCCTGAGCTGCTCCCTCCTCCACACCGTCTCACCCGCCACCACCACAGGCTGGTGTTGCAAGGGGAGAAGACGAGGAGGATAGGAAGATCAGGAAATTGCGGAAAAATAAAAATGTAGGGGATGGCGTAACATACGGGCCTGGGACGGCCTCGCTCTCCGAGAGGCGCACGTGTTTGATGGGCAGTCTCTTTGAGCTTCTTATTGCTAGTTATCCTCAGAGAGGTGAAAAAACCTCTGGGGATGTGGCATTGTATGGCAACCCGGCAGTGAGGCAAATTGCCGGTTAAAGTGGAAGAAGGAAGTCACCGGAGCCTACCGACACGTAGGTGGCCAAATTAAATTGTAGATATTTGATTTTTAAAATACGAGTTCATTGCATTTTCCCAATAGGTTGATGAGTACTATGCAAGAAAATGGTGCTGATCTAGAAAGAAATGACCGGAGGACAGGAATCTGAAAACTTGAAATGCCCAAGGCTCATGCATACAAATGGAACACATGAGCGAATATCATGGCGAATCTTCTGCATATCCTCATGCTTTTAGATCTCAGCGAGGTCTACAAAATTACTAGTTTTTTTCATAAAGTGAATATTTAAAGTGTCAGGAGGAATTCTATCACATTCATTCATGCATATCCTTTTTTGGGCCTCGAACCGTTCACGTTTTGCCCCGACGGCCTGGCCAGTGAGTTTCGGTGACTGAATGTACATAATTAACGCAACGGATAAGCGGATGAGGCGAATAAAAAATCAATTAATAACATAAAGAATATTTAAGGATTAACCATAAGTCAGGTCACTGATAATCGTGACCTCCAGCAAACTCTCCCATTCCTACATCAGCTCTGATTGCTGCTTCCAATAATC
>NC_051417.1:3432063-3432153 GCF_015228065.2 Penaeus monodon
GAGGATGAACTGCATCATATGATTATTGGAAGCAGCAATCAGAGCTGATGTAGGAATGGGAGAGTTTGCTGGAGGTCACGATTACCAGTG
>NC_051417.1:3432441-3433153 GCF_015228065.2 Penaeus monodon
ACATCATGGCCTCGAATACAAGCGCCGCTTTTGTGTAATCCTTTTACTTGGGAAAATCGTCGTTGTCGCTTCCCTGCTCGTGGATACGACGCGCTGAGGCTACTTCGTTTTTTGAATGGAAAATGGCCTCAAACCTTAAGCCGATTACGCATTCCGTTTAAGTGGATTAATTGTCGGCGTCTGGATTTTCCTTCCGAATTTCCTTAGCGGTTTTGCCGAGAAGGATTTCGCGGATTAGCTCGTGGCCTTTCCCTCGCGGCCGGGTTTCGCGCTCCAATTTCACGCTCTCTGCTTCTGACTCTTTGCTGTTGTTCTCTCAACCAAAGGCCCCTTTTCACTCGATTCTTCTTGGCGACGTGAACATAAATCCATGCTTTTTTGCGTGTGTAGCCTCTTGTTACCCTCGCTATTGCCTTAAAACCTGTTGCGAGACCAAGAGCGATTTTGGATGAGCTGTTCCGCGCCTGAGCTGATGCTGCGACGAAGAGCGAAGGCACATCGGAGGGCGAGGAGGCCCCGCCCCCACAGGAGGCCGACTGTGATTGGGCGGCGAGAGGCACGCCGGCGAGTCTCGCAGGCCCTCTCGAGGGGAGGGGGGTAGTGCCCGGGGAAACCTAGTCGTTCAACGGTCATTAGGCATGGAGCTTCCCAAACACCTGCTCTTCATGGCGAATGTATCGCAGTTATCCGAAACGGCGCGGGAGATCATAAT
>NC_051417.1:3433397-3434048 GCF_015228065.2 Penaeus monodon
CTTCAAACGTAGCGTGAAAGATCTACCCCGGTTCCTCTCGGGCGATTTGGAAGCGGCCCTTACGAGCGCCCACTTCGTTTCCAGAAGTCAATCACTAAGACTGACTGATGAGCGGCAGTGTCGAGCGTCTGGCGCCACCGCGTCTGGGTTCCTTTGGGTCTTTCGCTGGGAACCGCGATCCCAAAGCGGAACCCAAATGGATATGATCGACGCGCAGAGAACCGAAGTAACTATAATAACTACGAAAAACTCGGCTCTGACATCCTATGTTTCTAGGGTATAACAGTGCCATGTCTTGCCATATGACGCGAACGGCTCTGGACATGACAGATCATCACAGCTGAACATTTCGAAGTTGGATTAGATCACAGTTTATCCCTCTGTGCAAAGGCGTTTGCCTCTGCTTCAAGGTATCAAACTGCTAGTGGCATTCCTGCTTTATCTCTGATTACTGCTTCCGGTAATCGCGACTTGTTGTAGTTAATCAGATACTGTTCTAACGTGCCTTTTCCCTTCATCAGTGACGATTATTTCCTTAAAAAAAAAATTCTGTTTAATCCGTCTCCTGCTTCTTCCAGAGAGCAGTCAATTCTGATATTGCTTTCTGCCTTTGACGAATTACCAAGATCATTATTCTGCATGCTGAGCGAA
>NC_051417.1:3434153-3434557 GCF_015228065.2 Penaeus monodon
AGAAAAGGGACAAGAAAGTTTATAGAACAGATTTATCAATTGGTAAAGTACTAAGGTTTAAATAAATCCTGAACTCTTTGCTATACTAATCTTACTAAACTATTGAGATATACACAAACAGCATAACCGGCGCGCTTCTTGACATAAACCTTTGTTTATTGCTCGACTATGCCTCTGCCATAGACCATTTATCTATTGCCGGAGCAGTCTGTGAAGGGCTCCGAGGCAAGGCTTGAGACACAAGCAGACACGAGCGGCGGGTACAAGGCAGGCACCTGTAAACGTGACGTGTCAGGCGATAAGGCAATGGACTAACTACGTGGTAAAGTTAAGCATGAAATACAATGCTACAGAATGGATATGGGTGCTGTTTGTCTAATTCTGTTTTATCTATTCACTCACTC
>NC_051417.1:3435014-3439795 GCF_015228065.2 Penaeus monodon
TCTATATATATATATCTTTGTCTCTCTATCCCTCTATATACAGGGAAAGAGAGCGAGAAGGTAAGAGGCGGCGCGGGAGAGCATCGGCAACTAAGCTGCCAAACTTCCGGCTTTAAGGAAGTCGAGAGAACGGCGCAGCGGTAATGGGAGGGAAGTTAAATCAGGGTTGTACTGGGAGAGAGAGAAGTTAAATCAGGGCTGTTGAGGGAGAGAGAGAAGTTAAATCAGGGTTGTACTGGGAGAGAGAGAAGTTAAATCAGGGTCGTACTGGGAGAGAGAGAAGTTAAATCAGGGTTGTACTGGGAGAGAGAGAAGTTAAATCAGGGTTGTACTGTGAGAGAAAGAAGTTAAATCAGGGTTGTACTGGGAGAGAGAGAAGTTAAATCAGGGTTGTTGAGGGAGAGAGAGAAGTTAAATCAGGGTTGTTGAGGGAGAGAGAGAAGTTAAATCAGGGTTGTTGAGGGAGAGAGAGAAGTTAAATCAGGGTTGTACTGGGAGAGAAAGAAGTTAAATCAGGGTTGTACTGGGAGAGAAAGAAGTTAAATCAGGGTTGTTGAGGGAGAGAAAGAAGTTAAATCAGGGTTGTTGAGGGAGAGAGAGAAGTTAAATCAGGGTTGTACTGGGAGAGAGAGAAGTTAAATCAGGGTTGTTGAGGGAGAGAGAGAAGTTAAATCAGGGTTGTTGAGGGAGAGAGAGAAGTTAAATCAGGGTTGCTGAGGGAGAGAGAGAAGTTAAATCAGGGTTGTACTGGGAGAGAGAGAAGTTAAATCAGGGTTGTTGAGGGAGAGAAAGAAGTTAAATCAGGGTTGTTGAGGGAGAGAGAGAAGTTAAATCAGGGTTGTACTGTGAGAAAAAGAAGTTAAATCAGGGTTGTTGAGGGAGAGAGAGAAGTTAAATCAGGGTTGTTGAGGGAGCGAGAGAAGTTAAATCAGGGTTGTACTGTGAGAGAGAGAAGTTAAATCAGGGTTGTTGAGGGAGAGAGAGAAGTTAAATCAGGGTTGTACTGTGAGAGAGAGAAGTTAAATCAGGGTTGTTGAGGGAGAGAGAGAAGTTAAATCAGGGTTGTTGAGGGAGAGAGAGAAGTTAAATCAGGGTTGTTGAGGGAGAGAGAGAAGTTAAATCAGGGTTGTACTGGTAGAGAGAGAAGTTAAATCAGGGTTGTACTGGGAGAGAGAGAAGTTAAATCAGGGTTGTTGAGGGAGAGAGAGAAGTTAAATCAGGGTTGTACTGTGAGAGAGAGAAGTTAAATCAGGGTTGTTGAGGGAGAGAGAGAAGTTAAATCAGGGTTGTTGAGGGAGAGAGAGAAGTTAAATCAGGGTTGTACTGGGAGAGAGAGAAGTTAAATCAGGGTTGTACTGGGAGAGAGAGAAGTTAAATCAGGGTTGTTGAGGGAGAGAGAGAAGTTAAATCAGGGTTGTACTGTGAGAGAAAGAAGTTAAATCAGGGTTGTACTGGGAGAGAGAGAAGTTAAATCAGGGTTGTACTGGGAGAGAGAGAAGTTAAATCAGGGTTGTACTGGGAGAGAGAGAAGTTAAATCAGGGTTGTTGAGGGAGAGAGAGAAGTTAAATCAGGGTTGTTGAGGGAGAGAGAGAAGTTAAATCAGGGTTGTACTGGGAGAGAGAGAAGTTAAATCAGGGTTGTACTGGGAGAGAGAGAAGTTAAATCAGGGTTGTACTGGTAGAGAGAGAAATTAAATCAGGGTTGTTGAGGGAGAGAGAGAAGTTAAATCAGGGTTGTACTGGGAGAGAGAGAAGTTAAATCAGGGTTGTACTGGGAGAGAGAGAAGTTAAATCAGGGTTGTTGAGGGAGAGAGAGAAGTTAAATCAGGGTTGTACTGGGAGAGAGAGAAGTTAAATCAGGGTTGTACTGGGAGAGAGAGAAGTTAAATCAGGGTTGTACTGGTAGAGAGAGAAGTTAAATCAGGGTTGTACTGGGAGAGAGAGAAGTTAAATCAGGGTTGTTGAGGGAGAGAGAGAAGTTAAATCAGGGTTGTTGAGGGAGAGAGAGAAGTTAAATCAGGGTTGTTGAGGGAGAGAAAGAAGTTAAATCAGGGTTGTTGAGGGAGAGAGAGAAGTTAAATCAGGGTTGTTGAGGGAGAGAGAGAAGTTAAATCAGGGTTGTACTGGTAGAGAGAGAAGTTAAATCAGGGTTGTTGAGGGAGAGAAAGAAGTTAAATCAGGGTTGTACTGGGAGAGAGAGAAGTTAAATCAGGGTTGTGCTGGGAGAGAAAGAAGTTAAATCAGGGTTGTTGAGGGAGAGAGAGAAGTTAAATCAGGGTTGTTGAGGGAGAGAGAGAAGTTAAATCAGGGTTGTTGAGGGAGAGAGAGAAGTTAAATCAGGGTTGTTGAGGGAGAGAGAGAAGTTAAATCAGGGTTGTACTGGTAGAGAGAAAAGTTAAATCAGGGTTGTACTGTGAGAGAGAGAAGTTAAATCAGGGTTGTTGAGGGAGAGAGAGAAGTTAAATCAGGGTTGTTGAGGGAGAGAGAGAAGTTAAATCAGGGTTGTACTGGGAGAGAGAGAAGTTAAATCAGGGTTGTTGAGGGAGAGAAAGAAGTTAAATCAGGGTTGTTGAGGGAGAGAAAGAAGTTAAATCAGGGTTGTACTGGGAGAGAGAGAAGTTAAATCAGGGTTGTACTGGGAGAGAGAGAAGTTAAATCAGGGTTGTTGAGGGAGAGAGAGAAGTTAAATCAGGGTTGTTGAGGGAGAGAGAGAAGTTAAATCAGGGTTGTACTGTGAGAGAGAGAAGTTAAATCAGGGTTGTACTGGGAGAGAGAGAAGTTAAATTAGGGTTGTGCTGGGAGAGAGAGAAGTTAAATCAGGGTTGTTGAGGGAGAGAGAGAAGTTAAATCAGGGTTGTTGAGGGAGAGAGAGAAGTTAAATCAGGGTTGTTGAGGGAGAGAGAGAAGTTAAATCAGGGTTGTACTGGGAGAGAAAGAAGTTAAATCAGGGTTGTTGAGGGAGAGAAAGAAGTTAAATCAGGGTTGTTGAGGGAGAGAAAGAAGTTAAATCAGGGTTGCTGAGGGAGAGAAAGAAGTTAAATCAGGGTTGTTGAGGGAGAGAGAGAAGTTAAATCAGGGTTGTGCTGGGAGAGAGAGAAGTTAAATCAGGGTTGTGCTGGGAGAGAAAGAAGTTAAATCAGGGTTGTTGAGGGAGAGAAAGAAGTTAAATCAGGGTTGTTGAGGGAGAGAGAGAGAAGTTAAATCAGGGTTGTTGAGGGAGAGAGAGAAGTTAAATCAGGGTTGTTGAGGGAGAGAGAGAAGTTAAATCAGGGTTGTTGAGGGAGAGAGAGAAGTAAATCAGGGTTGTGCTGGGAGAGAAAGAAGTTAAATCAGGGTTGTTGAGGGAGAGAGAGAAGTTAAATCAGGGTTGTGCTGGGAGAGAGAGAAGTTAAATCAGGGTTGTTGAGGGAGAGAAAGAAGTTAAATCAGGGTTGTTGAGGGAGAGAGAGAAGTTAAATCAGGGTTGTTGAGGGAGAGAGAGAAGTTAAATCAGGGTTGTTGAGGGAGAGAAAGAAGTTAAATCAGGGTTGTGCTGGGAGAGAGAGAAGTTAAATCAGGGTTGTTGAGGGAGAGAGAGAAGTTAAATCAGGGTTGTTGAGGGAGAGAGAGAAGTTAAATCAGGGTTGTTGAGGGAGAGAGAGAAGTTAAATCAGGGTTGTTGAGGGAGAGAGAGAAGTTAAATCAGGGTTGTTGAGGGAGAGAGAGAAGTTAAATTAGGGTTGTAGTGGGAGAGGAAGAAGTTAAAGCAAGGTTGTATTAAAAGAAAGAAATTAAATCAGGGTTGTGCAAAAATATCAGTTGAATCAGTCGCAGTTGGACTGGGATTATTTACATCAGGGTTGTATTAGAAAAAAAAAAAAAAATCCCAGTGGGTAAAAAAACGTCCGTGAGGTGCATTACGTATTGTCAGAAAATTTGAATAAGAGCAGCGAAATCTGATCTTTATTTTCGCTTCTTCCCTCAGGCGTCGTCTGTTGATGATCGCCAGTCATAGGACCAGAGCTTACTGTGGGTTTCTATATTGGCTTGAACAATCTATATGAAGCTCCTTCACTGTAGTAGTAGAACAGTCACAGTAATTCACAGCACGCCGTTCTAGTTTAGAAGTAGTAAGAGTGAAGAGCGTGATAGTGGTATACATTTATGAGTTTTTAGTGCCATCATTATCAAAGTTCTCATTGCACATCATTTTTTTTTATACAGTTTTAAGTTCATTTGACAAACTATTGCCTTTCTTTTATACTTGATAATCAATAAAGAATAGGAAAAATGATTCCTGTGTGTCTGCTTGTTTGCAACAGTTTACTGTCATATGTCAACTTTCTAGCGAAGCGCTTTCCATTGCAGATATTAAAACATATTTATTTGTCGCTTAATTTGGCCTTCTCTATGCTGAAAAATATATTTCCATCATTTTTCCAAAGACAATGACTGACTTAGATTTGGCTTAATAAATGCAGATCTTATCAGCAATTCAAACCAATTAAAAAAATACTTCCTACTTCGATTGATATGAAATCGCAAACGCAAATAGTCATCCCCTGGAGTCCGTGGCTGCCAGGCTTTAGGATGAAGCTCAAGCTGCTTCACTTCGCTTCCGTGCCATATGGAAAAGAGGAATATTTTCATTGCTGAAGTAACTGATAACGATGACGTATTGTTTACGGACCAGGTGGTTAATTAGCCTTTGTAGCACGTGAACAGGTTTCCGTGAAAAGGTTGCTCCTGAGCGATGACAAACGCTCTGCCTTGAACAGACTTCGCTGCGACAAAAACCGGGA
>NC_051417.1:3442888-3443070 GCF_015228065.2 Penaeus monodon
ATTTATATTTTTATACATATATATATATTATTTTAATATATAATATATATAATATAAAAATATAAAACCAAAATTTTTTTTTTTTATAATATATATATATTATTAAAATAAAAAAAAAAAAAAAAAAAAAAAAAAATAATAAAAAAAAACAAAAAAAAAAAAAAAAAAAGTTTTTTTTTTAT
>NC_051417.1:3453293-3454627 GCF_015228065.2 Penaeus monodon
TATTTAAGAAGGAAAGACCACTGAGGGCAGTAAGAAAGCAAAACAGAGAAAATTTGCAATTTATTTACGTCAATTGAGTGTAAATAATAACGAGTGTTCACCTGGCAGACCAGGTGACACTTTGATTGTCCCTTTTTGCTATTATGGTATGGGTTAGAATTCTTAGCACGATTTACGTAAAGGAAGGGCGGAATAGTTCATCTTTTAGGGCGGGGTAATCTGGGCAGCCCCTAGCCAATAGGTGGTTAGTATTATGCCCAACAAGTGGATCATAAGACACACACCAGACAAGATGATATTCATTTCCAGACCTGCCACACGGAATGTAAGAACCATATGTCCCAGTATCTCAGATGAACTCACACACGATGATATTCGGAAGACAGCAATAATGAATAAAGAACCCTCGAAGTTCAATATTGATATTGCTGAACTCCAAGAAAAGTACAGATGACCCCAGACAGCTCAGCACAGTTCATGCCATCCAAAACTCGTTGCTGAGCGCAATCCAAAATTTCACTGGTATTGAATGAACCTGCACACTGAATGAGAATGGACAGTGACTATGTTCCCAGCATGGTTTGTGTGTCACAAACCCCTTCTTCCTTATCCAACATTCAATGTTTCTTGGAGGCATCCCCGTTCTAAACATTGGCTTCAAAATTGTACTTGATTTTGTCTCGAAGATCAGATCTGGTTGATGTTAAAAACACAAGGTCATATCACAGTGCCGACTGTGACACAGACCATGCACTAACATCTCGTTGCAAAGAAGCTGACAAAGTTTCTGAATTTCTTCAAATTGTTGAAATGAAGCTCAGTAAACTGAAAGTCGGTGATTCTACTGAAGAGACCAGGACCTCATTTAAGACTGTAGTCTATGACTCCGTGATGGGCATCTAAAAGACAGAGACAATCCCTCCCAAGAGAATCTTTGCTGATTATGAAAAGCAAGAAGTGTTGTACAGAAAGACACCAGGACATGTGCTAGAGCTATGTATGATGGTATCAAGAAGGCATTTGGGCCTCTAAAGGGTGTAGCTGGTGCCATCATTGAGGACTGCCAAGAACAAATGGAAAGATGGGTTAACCGCTATTTGGAGCATTACTCAAAAGAGAATATGGTCATGAAAGCAACCCCCGGAAGCCACTGATGATCTTCCAATAATGACTACTTGACTACTATTGACGAGCTAAGCGGTACCATTAACAGCCTAGCAAATAGGTCAAGACTGCATTCCTACCGAGATTCTCAAATTTGGGAACCCAACTCCATTGGAGAAATTACATCATCTTTTTAGTGTATGCTGGAGGGAAGTCACCATCCCTAAAGA
>NC_051417.1:3454737-3454914 GCF_015228065.2 Penaeus monodon
GAGATTGTGGAGCATTTAATTGGGGCCTCCTCGAAATAAGGAACACACCAGCACAGATTCTCTCGGTCGCCAATTTCGTTCATGTGTCCTAGCCCACGTAATTGTAGTGGCAGACCAAGATTGGAGAATGCAACAGACAAGCCAAAGTCCTACCAACAGTCAAGATCAGACAATACA
>NC_051417.1:3455041-3455276 GCF_015228065.2 Penaeus monodon
CTGTACGATACCAGCACTGAAAGAGTCTTCAGCTCCGGAAAATAGAACCCCCCATACTCAGCAGACACTCGTAAGTTGTAGATGTCTCCTGTACAGGTAGGAGCACTTGGAACTTAAATATGGTGGTATAAATGTTGTTAAGTGTTGGTCATCTTCATGGAGGGGAACCTGCCAATATCCGCACAAAGCATCGAACATAGAGAAATACTGGACCTTGATGTTAATATTCAATTGC
>NC_051417.1:3455481-3457584 GCF_015228065.2 Penaeus monodon
ATAAGCTGTTGGTGCAGGGTGTGCTGGACAGGTCACTTGGGAATTTAACTTTGATATATCCACAGTTATCGACACCATTTGTTAGTTTGGCAACTGCAACTAGAGGGTGGCGCCAAGCAAATGGTACAAAAATCCCTTGTGCTACAAATGCTTCCAACTTTTCCTTCACTGTTGTTCACCATGGCAATGGGATCTTTCATGGAATATGTATGGCCAAAGGCTTGGCTTCAGACTTCAGTTTGATTCTAATGCGTGGCCCAGTCACTGGCTGCTAAAGTGTGTCCTTTCTGCATTCCTCCTTGGTCCTCAAAACTTCTGCAAACTCCCTCGGGAAATATTTCCTTACTTCTGAAGGTGATGATGATGCTGGCAGATGTAATGTACATGTAGTCCCTTTTTCTAGAGTAGGGCTGCTCAACTGGTAGACTGAACGTTCTGCCTAAGGTATTTTCTTGACTGGATATCTCCCCTCAGGTTTCCTATTCTCTGAACTGCAAGATATCTGGATCTGAAATGGATAATCACCTGGGATGATGTTTAACAGCTGCACATATTTCAAGGATAATAAAGGATTCAAAGGCACCCCAATGACATTAACCCATCCTTCAATGGTCATATTGCCATATGTCATGCTTGCTTACATGGAATCGAGACATCCACCTTGGACTGGTGTTTCATCTGCATTACAAAGTCCTAGGTCCACTGCTGGTTCCAGATCCTTGGCATTCATGCCTAGTGGCTTTAAATGCTAGGGACTGCAGCATGAACTGTTAGCGCCAGTGTCCGGTATAACCTGTAAAACATCAGAATGTTGCCCAACTTGAATATGAAGTTAGATGGTTGGTGGTAGAGAACATACTGTCACTGACTTTATGCTTGTAATAGCCCTGACTTTGCCCATATTGTACTGTGGGTATTGCTGTGGCTGATGTTGCATATGTTTCATTGGCTGATTGCAACATCTTTTCCATTGTCCAATGGTGCCACATCTTCCGCATTTAGCATCTTTAGCTGCACATTTCTGACCAATGTGTGGAAGAGTAAGCCCACATCTGCTACAAGATTTGCTTGTTAAAGGATTCTTTACTGAGTTTGTACCATAGTCACCCCAAAATTTACAATTTTGCTTCTTGTGCTTCCTATAGGCTGATACAGCACATGCACAAGTCTTGGTGCCTTCAATTCACTGGTGGTGTTCTTAGCAGTATCTCGTGATCGACACACCATGAGTACTTGTTGCAGAGCTACACTGGGATCCATCCTGAGAAGTGGTGTGTCAACTCATTCCTAACACCATCAAGTATGGCATGTTTCACCTGAGTGTCAATACAATTTTGACAATTTACTCTGCAGAGGTCTACTTCATATACTCTCAATTTTTTCACCTTGCTCCTGCTTGTAAGTTGTAAGAAGAGTTTCATCCATTTAGCTTTTAATATGGAGTAAAGTAAACTGATTTGCTAGAGGCAGCTTTTCTAGGTCGAAAATGGCAGTTTAATCCGTCCACTTCTGCTTCCACTCATCAAATGCACATAGTGTGACATCAAAAGTTAATTGTGGTTTAGCTTTAGCATATGATTTCCCTGGAATAGTCATGACACATGCTGTATTGGAGTTCGTACTATCACAGCAGCGGTAGTCACGGCAGGCTCAGAGGAAGGTGCCTTACTTCCAACCATCTGTGCAGCCTGGAATGCATCTTTTCTTCACTGTACTGCCTCCTCCTGCATTATATTCATCATATTTATGATTACCTCTGTAGTAACATTAGCCGTCGTAGAGGTTTCAGGTGACGTTGTGGTAGACAATGCAGCACATGGTGAGACAGACGCATCATTTAGACGTGGCGGGACTATGGGTAAGGGTAGGGGGTGATGGGGTTGTTTTTCTACCTTTCTTATTGCCTCCAATGGTGCTAGCGCGTGAGTCTATAGAACAAAGCTGCATGACAGGTAGTTGCATTTAAGTGATCGGTCACGCAGATAAGTGATCAGCGTACTCGCAGATGCCGGCGAGAGCAAATGTATATTGTTGCGGTCCTGACTTTATTCATAAAATAACGGGTATATCGTGCGAATAGGAGAGGCATACACATCACAGAAG
>NC_051417.1:3457616-3457753 GCF_015228065.2 Penaeus monodon
AATCATTCCAAAGTTGCTAATAAACAGGAAAACACAAATTTGAATACACTTTATAGGATTCCGCCAAGCTGGCGTCTCGTACGTAGGATGCCCACGATTATGTTTTCAGCCATTACTAGCTACACCTCACTGCGCCA
>NC_051417.1:3461281-3461704 GCF_015228065.2 Penaeus monodon
TTTAAGCCACTCTCTTCCAGCCTGCCTTGGGCATAGTCGGATGCCCTGTGAAGCGTGGAGGAAAAGTATTATAACCGCGTCGACGATTTCTTTGCCAAGTATCCGCTATATATCATCCTTTTCCTTTTTCACACGTCCGAGGACGGCGAAGGCAGTGAGGAAGAGCAGTTGTGATGTTTACTATGGAGAGAATGTATCATGATTAAGGTATAGAAATATGGATAAACATGATATCCATGAAACATGAAACTAGGGGCTGGCATCCCCTAGTTCCCCTTGAACCAGAAACAGTGGAATGATTCCCCTCTGTATATAATATGGTAATTGCTTACTAAACAATCAAGTGAATGAGACGGACAGTGACACATACTTGGCGACAGGTCATCTGTCCACACTTTGGCATATAACCCAACTTGTGATGCC
>NC_051417.1:3461894-3462814 GCF_015228065.2 Penaeus monodon
GAGGAAAAGAAATCGATCGTCAACTGTCTTCCGGCGTCGTGTTGGCATGCAGTGCGCTTCTAATGGCACCCTGGGTGATCCAGCTATCTGACAAACTGAATTTTTTGCCGGGGCTCCACAGGCATTCTGGCAGGCAGAACCTACGCTTTCAAAGCTCTGGGCCAACCAAACACATGCGAACTGAACGTAGGAAGGACAGGGCAAATGGAGAGAGGGACGAGGTTAGATTAAGAGCACTAAAACCGTTTTAGTTCTTTGCAGTTATTTACTTTAGATATAATAATCTCAGAAATAGTGGGAGGAGAAGAGGGCAAAATGAGGGGGGCTTGCCTACCCTTCGACGCCTGGTTTTGTACAAATCCCTCCCTCTCCATGTTTTTATTCCGCGCCTACGATTGGATTCCAGACCTCAGCGGTGAAAATTCTTAATCGCGCAATGAGGAATCCGGTAACTGGAGCAAAGAAAAAACAGATGGAAAAATTGGTAGAAACACTGCCTGCTCCCAAGTAGATGGAGGCATCTTAGGGAAAGGCTAAGGGAACGAAGAGAAAGGGCATCTGATCACACAAAAGACGTGGCCAAACTATCAGGGGTACAATGGTGATTAATCTCAGGGTAATGTCTCAATGGCCTAACTACCACAGCTACACTGTTAAGGCTCGAAACTAAGGTGTGATAGCCAGTATGCTCGGAGAACCGTGTAGTTTGTCCCTATGGATAATGTCCAGTAAAGAGAAAGAGAAAAGATGGAGGAAACAGCTGTATCAGAAGAAAAGACCGAGAATTCCCTAAATTAAATGTATCTAACACGAAAAAAGACAAATCACAGTACATTATTAAGGAGTGAATCAGGATTTCATCTGAAGGTATAGATGAAGAGAATAGAATTATGATTCAAAACCGTAATGAGAAAAAAAAT
>NC_051417.1:3462849-3463471 GCF_015228065.2 Penaeus monodon
CAATGTATATAATAAAACCTTATAAAATCCACCAAATGATCCTTTCTGGGCAGCGCTGTTCGATCGATATGATGTAACATGACGATTGAGATTCAGAGACTGAGGGGCTTTGCCTTACAACCTTATAGCAGTGTTTTCCGAACCTTTTGGTTGCGGCCCAAAATACACGTCTTTTCCTGGACTAGATGTAGTAATAAATCCAACCATTTTCACATTAGCCTTTTTTTTTGCAGATGTTTATGAGCTTATGTTATTTAGGGTTTTTAAATGTGAAAATTACTAACATAGTGAATTTAAATAATTTAGATGCGGACAAGAAAACATTGCTAAAAATACGAATTTTTATTCGTATAGCCAGCTGTGGATTCTTTTATTTATTTTCCTAGGGCCCCCCGGCGGCCCTCGGAGAGACCCTCGCGACCGTGGGGTTGGGAACCGCTGCTGCAGAGTCCAGAGGGCGTCGTGGCGCAGTCAGGTTGCGGCCACCTGCTGCGCCGGAGGGACACGCGCCTAAACAGTCCGTCATTCGTCGCCATCGACTTTTTCTCCTTCAGCTTCTCCCTCCTTTTGCTTTTTCCGCTACATCAGGGGAAGGAACAGTCCCCGGGATAGCCGCATTCGC
>NC_051417.1:3464107-3464224 GCF_015228065.2 Penaeus monodon
CTCGCGACGCCATGTTTCCCGGTCACTCCAGCGGCGGGTGAAAGGATGCAATCAGGAGGAGCCGGGGTGGCCGTTTCCAGGCTTCCAGCGCTTATCCGGGAAAGTTGGGGCCCAGGG
>NC_051417.1:3464257-3464422 GCF_015228065.2 Penaeus monodon
CTGCGAGTGGCTGCTCAATTTGTCCGCCTTTTGTGTGTAGGACGGAACTATAATAGTGATATCGCGTCGAGAGCGAGCGTTGGGGCCTACTTGTGTGTGACCCAGCGCTTGCCTCCGCCGCCCGCTTTTTGCCTCCGCCGCCCGCGCTTGCTCCTCCCCCGCGCG
>NC_051417.1:3465939-3466180 GCF_015228065.2 Penaeus monodon
TGTGCATATATACGTGTTTGATAACATACACGCGGATAAACATATATCATAAGCGCATATATTGATAATGAAAATGATAATTTGAATAATTAAGTATAAAACTAACAATGGTTTTAATTGCTATGATGATGATTTTGATAATTGTAAACGGGTTATTGGGCACAAGCAGCCACATATTCAAAATATAGAATCATGATTTGAAATTATATTGCAACAGGTGCATTTTACGCAAGACTTCTCA
>NC_051417.1:3466549-3467457 GCF_015228065.2 Penaeus monodon
TTTGACATTTCTTTTGTCTCCGCTGCGCCGAATTTGAAGATGAGTCTGCAATTTCTTCGCAGTTTCTTCATCTTCTATTGCCTTTGCCTCCTAGTCTCCGTCAAAGTCCTCGCCTGCCTCCCGGGCTCGCAACGACACACGAGACGAGCGCCGTTTGATTCAAGCGAGTCGTTCATCACCTCAAATCGATCTCGCTGTGGGCAAGCTTCATTCTCCTCGTGCCTCATAACAGGCGCCCTTTGCCATCTCCTCTAGAATCCCATCGGCCCAACAAAGGCTTATCCCAGACCCACCCCAGCGCCCCAACTTTTCTCTTATTATACCGCCTCTTAGCTCAATGGAGATCTATTCTCAGCCTCCCGCCCTTGAGATGCTTATCCGGCCCTCGGAACACCCCTTCCCGCCACACAACCTCTCAGCGCCCTCCGCAGCCTCGACTCTCCCTCTCTCCAACCTCACGCCAGCTCCCCCACCTCCTCCCCTCTCTCCTCCCCCTTGAGCTCCCAGTCTCATATGAGCCACTTTCAGCCTCACACTAGCTTCCCCAGTGCTTCCCACTATTAGACTTCAAAGCTCGCCACACATATTGGCAGCTATTGAGACATGATGACTTTATTGAAAGTTTTTACCGTATGGGCCTGCGCTGAGCGGCTTCAGTTAGGATACAGGCAGAAGGGGAGCAGCTTGTTACAGTGCATAGGCAGGAAAAAACCGTGATGAAATGGAAGGAAGAAACAACAGATGACGGAATGAGAGGCAGACCCGATTGTGAATGGGGGACATAAAAGGGGAGGGGAAAAATGTGATAACCTACAAAAAGTAAGTAATCGCTCGCTTTGTATGGCAAAAATATATAGAACAGGACCACATAATGATGAAAAGTGAAGTGAAAAGAGTTTCTCTCTCAA
>NC_051417.1:3467643-3468425 GCF_015228065.2 Penaeus monodon
GTTTTGTACAAGGGATGCAAGACAGAATAACAAGCAGGAGCCACATGGTCTCAGGGAAGGAATTACAAGGCTTAAAGAGAGGAATCTGGTCAGGGGAGAATAACAGGCGTTAACGAATTAACATTCCTACAATTCACTTTTCGATGTTGTGCGCGTCAACGAAAACATTTCTTCAATGAAATATACAGATTTCGTATTTTTATCGCACTTAACATGCTTCATAAACTGCTTTCAGTTACTGTCAATATGAAGAAGTCTGTGATGAGGTGTTCTGACGAGTAACATTTCATGAAACAATTTGAACTTGAGGAAAGTATGCTAACGATTCATGGGAATTCGCAGTTGAATTTCAGGTTGTCATTGCACAAGTTACTAGCAAGCTAATTTAATATACCTTACAAGAGTGTGTAATATGCAGCGCAATGAGCAATATTACCATACGATGTTAATAGCAAAGTTTCTAATAACATCTCCTCGGACTGGTAAGGAAAACTGCGAATTATATGTGTATTGTGCAGCGCGCGTGTTTGGGTGGACAAAGTTTCTGTTTGGAATCGCTAAACATTACATCAGGTGTTCCGCGGTGTAAAAGGCTTCTCAATAAAACCAATGGCAGGGGCGCACGAGAAGTGTGCGGGATGTTTTAAGGCGGTTCGTAATGCAAACTCATTGTCCCCAACACTAACGCATGTGCAGGAGGGCGAGCATCGCGTTTTGCAACGACGGCGCGTCAAGAGCGAACTGCGAAATCAAGTGTAATGTTTCTGCTCCTGCTTTTTGCA
>NC_051417.1:3470733-3471576 GCF_015228065.2 Penaeus monodon
GTAAGGCTGATAACATAATGATAACATCCAACAGTGAGTAATACGTCACAAACGGAGGGAAGTGACAGCCAGGACTTGGATCTGGGTCGCGCTGATTAAAAAAGTTAATCGTCTAAGAATCCTTAATACCACTTCCGGCACCTAAATCTCTTTCACATATCTCACAGCACACGTCATGACAAAAAAAAAAAAAATCTGGAAATAAATCAGCCGAGATCCAGGCCTTCAGGTAAATAATCTATGATCAGGGAGGATTAGCTGCAAGATAACGCATCGTATCTTGAGATCACGTCACATTATCATCATTGTCATCACCATTTCTTTCTCTCAGTTTATCCGAGCGATTCTCTTGCCGCAACGCCGATCGGGTCACGCCGTCATCTGCTCAGCGACGCCGAGGCCGCTGCACTTATGCGCCCGCCGCAAGCAGCCTCTTTTGCCGATGCTAATCACGCGCAGCGAAAGGTGGAGCAATAAGACGCGAACGCACATTTCTGGCGAAATGTTTCACGGGAACAAAGACAGTTTGCGTACTAGACGCCGCGGCCGGAATTATTTGCCAGATAGAAGCGAGATCCAAAATTATGTGTAAAATACACAGTAGCGGAGGGTCCGCGGGAGCGAGGAGGACGGGGGAGGGGGGACAAGCCTCCTCTTATTTACATATCAATCAAGTTTTGTGGGTCTTCTCGCAATTTGGCTCACCCGGCTGCCCCTCAATACCTCCACGCCGACACCTCTGAATCGAACCACACGCCGGATAAATTGACATAAATTGCGGGATATTCAGCTCGAAGCAACAAGGACCTTCCGGTGGGGGAGAAGGCGAGGACGAGGAGCCCC
>NC_051417.1:3471613-3472268 GCF_015228065.2 Penaeus monodon
AAGGGCGAAAGGGAGGTTTGGGGAAAGGTGGGGCCGGAAGGACGGAGGCTCAAGCCCGGGGGGGGGGGGGGAGGTTAAAGGGGAGGCCTTGACGGGGGTCAGGGTGGGGAATGCTCTATATAGGTGGAGGGTGGGGGAAGGGAGGTTAAGAGATGTGGTGGGGGGGAGGGAGGAAGGGGAAAGGGGATGGGGTGAGGGAGGGGGCGAGGGGTGAGGTGGAGTAGGGGAAAGGGAAGGAGAGAAAAAGGGCGAAGAGGAGAGGGCTAAGAGGAGAGGGTGGCATGCTAATGGCAAGGGGGCTGGGGGAGGACGTGGCAAGGGAAGGGGAAGGGAAGGGGGGGGGGGGGGGGCAAAGGGGAACGGGAGATGAAGAGCAAGAATAGCTGGAAACGACGGAGGACGATCGGCGGGTAAACCTAGACGCGGGAATGAAATGAAGCCTGTCCATGAGCGGGAAACGGACGCACCGTGTATGTGATAAAGATGGTCCTGGAAGGCAAGCGAGAAGGAGCGAACGAGGGGGGAGGAAACGACAAAAACTACAGCGGGTCAATAATGTGCGAATGCATTTAAGTTGGCCTAACCAATCTGCATCCGTTTAAAAGGTAACAACACATTTTCCCCCTCAGTGATGATGTATGTGAATATGCTATTG
>NC_051417.1:3472376-3472729 GCF_015228065.2 Penaeus monodon
CAGTGTCAGTACATTTTATAGGGTGTATGTGTAGTTGTATGTGCGCTTTGTGAGAGTGTGTGCATATAAAATATACACCTGGACAAGCCTCGCCCCCTTCGTATAAGCGTCGTCAGAAAAAGTCCTTCACTGGCATTAAATCTCTTCGAAATATGTTGAATTCATAAACAATACTCTTGAAAAAGGAGAAAAGAATTCGAGGATGATCTTCCAGTCAACTTCGTAAAACCTCAATATAGTTAATGGATAATAATCTACCCCAAAAACATCAGGTAGATTTAAGAACCAAAGCATTTTAATGGGAGAATGGCCCACATGGAAGTTACACTGACTATCACTTTTTGCTGTTTTAG
>NC_051417.1:3476135-3476223 GCF_015228065.2 Penaeus monodon
GGATCCGGGAGGAGAGGGCGACACACTCCAGTTGCAAATTGGTCCTCCCTTTAGCCATTTAATTACGTCGCATGTTATTTATTGTAAA
>NC_051417.1:3479997-3480907 GCF_015228065.2 Penaeus monodon
CTTTGAGATCTCTAGAGCCTCACGGAGTCATAGACTACAGTCTTAAATGAGGTCCTGTCTCTTCAGTAGAATCACCGACTTTCAGTTTACTGAGCTTCATTTCAACAATTTGAAGAAATTCAGAAACTTTGTCAGCTTCTTTGCAACGAGATGTTAGTGCATGGTCTGTGTCACAGTCGGCACTGTGATATGACCTTGTGTTTTTAACATCAACCAGATCTGATCTTCGAGACAAAATCAAGTACAATTTTGAAGCCAATGTTTAGAACGGGGATGCCTCCAAGAAACATTGAATGTTGGATAAGGAAGAAGGGGTTTGTGACACACAAACCATGCTGGGAACATAGTCACTGTCCATTCTCATTCAGTGTGCAGGTTCATTCAATACCAGTGAAATTTTGGATTGCGCTCAGCAACGAGTTTTGGATGGCATGAACTGTGCTGAGCTGTCTGGGGTCATCTGTACTTTTCTTGGAGTTCAGCAATATCAATATTGAACTTCGAGGGTTCTTTATTCATTATTGCTGTCTTCCGAATATCATCGTGTGTGAGTTCATCTGAGATACTGGGACATATGGTTCTTACATTCCGTGTGGCAGGTCTGGAAATGAATATCATCTTGTCTGGTGTGTGTCTTATGATCCACTTGTTGGGCATAATACTAACCACCTATTGGCTAGGGGCTGCCCAGATTACCCCGCCCTAAAAGATGAACTATTCCGCCCTTCCTTTACGTAAATCGTGCTAAGAATTCTAACCCATACCATAATAGCAAAAAGGGACAATCAAAGTGTCACCTGGTCTGCCAGGTGAACACTCGTTATTATTTACACTCAATTGACGTAAATAAATTGCAAATTTTCTCTGTTTTGCTTTCTTACTGCCCTCAGTGGTCTTTCCTTCTTAAATA
>NC_051417.1:3489274-3490243 GCF_015228065.2 Penaeus monodon
TGGCTGTTTGCTTTGTAAGGCAGAGCTGCGCTGTTCTTTCCGTCTCCGATTGGTTGGGCCTAACCATTTCCTTGATGACATACCCTGCCAGCTGTACGAGAACTGCTCAACTGTTTCGTTTCAAACGTGCGAAGGACTTCACGGCTCCAGAACCCCCGAGACGCATACATTCCCTTGCTGAGGTGACGCAAATCGCGGGATTCGCCGAAGCCCCGGCGAGAGGTGAAGGCAAGCGAAGGCTTTGAGCGGCGACACAAAGAGCGACGGCCGCGCCCTCTGTGTCAACTCGGCGCCGAGGTCCGCTCTTGCTCTGAGGACAATTCCTCGCCGCTCCCGACTCTCCTGCGCCACACCTGCTCGCCCACCCCTCCACTGCACCCTTCCCTTCCTCACTCAGGCTGCCACGCCCTTTTGGGTGTGACGCTGGCCGAGGGGAGAGCGCGCGGACATGTGGGTGGGCAACTGCCACGATCGCACCGGGCAAAGCAGTGCGCCTGGGTTCCCTTCGGACAACCAGTGATACACATTGTTGACCCCCGGCCTTCATAGCTGCCCTTATTGGAACTTTCTTCTGTAATGAGATCGATCGCTTGGCTTCGTTTTTCAAATGAACATGAAGGACTATGGTTGTAGCATCACCTCGCACTTTAATATCATAACAGAAACGTCCCGCTTATTCATAATGCCCAGCTGCATGCACTTGCTAGGCATGTTGATCTCACCAAGACTCAGGTCTTGCTTTTCACAGGGGCAGTGACTGCAGAATGCAAGTCTCGCCTGAGTCATGTAACCCAGTGAAGTCAACACTGGACCGAATGCGATTCAGTCGACGGGCGAAGCGATTCAAGATGCGCCTCTCCAAGGCTTCTGTTTGAAATTGTTACCTGCGCTGTAAACAATACCTGGACACGTCGAGCCTTCTGAGTATCTTTGCCGCACCGAATGAGCGAATTGCAGATGCACGTCCTG
>NC_051417.1:3491847-3492494 GCF_015228065.2 Penaeus monodon
AAAAAGTAGAAAAAAAATGTCCACTTAAACTGGCAAGCTGTCGAGAGTCCAAAGATCTATTAAAGATTGTAACTTCTACCACGTAAACGAGATGTGAACATAGAATATGTATACTGAAATAAAACTATTGTGTCATCAGTAGGTGAATCTTGCTACAAGCCAAAGGAGGTACAATGTCACTGGCCAATCAATCGACTAACAAGCAAAAGAAAGAAAGAGGAAAGATGTAAAGGCACTGAAATGATGAAACGGGATACAGTGAAAACTTCGCTTTTAAAAGTCAGAAATGGTATTAAAAACTTATAATCCATTAAGCCCACTGAGATGGTTTATGAATCTTTATGAGGTAGCATCAGTGAGGAATCGGCGCAAAATATAACAATAATGATGCGCTCACCTGAACGAAACGGGTCTCAAAATGCGATCCCTTCGTTCAGGGCTAGCGTGGGTGGCTCCCTGGTATCTAGCCACCTAAGGGCGGCAGCCTCTTCAACCTCGGGATGCCCCAACACGCCGCATGGGTTCACGGCCTCGACGATCACCGAGATGAAATTCCCGTCCCAGCTACGATGATGAAGCACAATCTGTAGTATGGTTACTGGTAAGCTTGGTACTCTAAGCTGTGATTGTGTAACTACTTACGAGAA
>NC_051417.1:3492961-3494128 GCF_015228065.2 Penaeus monodon
CAGGCTGTCACGATCGACAATAATATTTGACTCAGTTTGAACATCAGCTTTTGCTTCCTCTCAACGTTGCAGTTTTTATCAATTCATATTTACAGTTCTCATAAACCAATGATTACACTAGTCCGGTATGTATAATCGAAAAGTTCCTTGTCGCATTTTCTATTTCTGGTGAATTGTTGGTTATCAGGGTAACTGGCATGGCTGCATGGCGTATGACATTGAAGAAGAACTACAACCCTTGCAGTTGTCATATAGTCATTCTTTTCTCATGTACCATCATCGCATTACTGACAAATGTGACGAGTAAGAAGTGGCATAAATATTGTTTGAAGCTCGTGCGAAGCTTGCCTCCGCAAATCCCATCGGCCTAAACTGACCCGTGGCCGAGCCCGCAGTAGGCCTCGCCGGACCACGACTCCAGGGGCCCGTGGCCACGCGACACGTGTGTTCCTGTTCCTTCGACTTCGCTGCAGCTAGAACTGATCTTGTTGGGATAAAACATACTTTTCCTTACAGTAGGTAGAATTAGTTATATATTTAAAACTTATTTATCAAATGTATACTGTCTGTTTTAAGAAATATATAGCTTTCACCGTGCTTATAATGCAATAAAAATAGTTACGAGAATTACAATTACATCTTAGAAACTAACTCAGTACAAAATCAGTACGTAGTTTTTTACGTGATGTTGCATAAAGTTAATAGGACCTTTGATTTTGTTTCTTTTCTTGCAAGAATCTCTTCTACGTCATTTTCAATAAAACAGTATTTCCACATTCAAGTCTTTGCTTTTCATTATACCACTTCAGTACCATAGAGCTCAGCTAAATCATTGTAAGTATTGTCAGACTTGCCAAACTGTTGTATACTGTACTGTCGCCTAAGAAATAAAAATAAAAGCGCATTATATTCAACAAAAATAATATGAAATTTATCAGAAAACTAATATCATATCCAGCAGAAAGCTAAAATTTCATCTAATAGAAGAATAGTATTTAATTTAACAAGATGAATATTTTATTAGAAAATATCCGATGAAATGTTTCACGTTAACAATCACGTTAACATCTCATGTAACCAGACATACCTCACTTTTTATTTCCAAATCTGCTTCGTATCATTGTACAAACATGCTTAAAGGTAGAATGTGTGTGTGCGTGTATATTT
>NC_051417.1:3495820-3496235 GCF_015228065.2 Penaeus monodon
ATCTTTATAACATGCAACAACTCATACACTACTGCCTGTTGCTTCTGTGAATGCTGATTCAAAATGACTCGAATTGATTGAAGTCGGTTCTCTTAATATTGGCAGCTATATTGAAAAATAACCAAATGCAACATACTGGTGTACTGTATTGTACAAAAACCTTACACTTGTATGTATGCAGTGATCATTTTCTTTTTCTGATTGTGGGTGACATTAATTCATCCGTCTTCTCTGATCCACAGTCGATAAAGCGGATGAGGAAAGTCTTGTCCCCGTTGTGTTTCCATGACTGATTAACTTAGGACGCTAATGCTGACATGCTGTATCAGTGACATTTCACTCTTCAGTTAAGAAGCAGCATTAATCTCACATTTATTATATCTCTTCCGTTTGCAAGATCCTTAAGTTGTAAATG
>NC_051417.1:3496307-3496748 GCF_015228065.2 Penaeus monodon
TATGATGCGTGTTCATTTTTCGCATCATAGAAAGGAATGTTATAGGCATAAAGCTTTCTTAGAAGCTGAGGGTGTAGTAATTTCTTTTCTGTTGCTGTTTATCAACTTTATTTACCGGAGAATGAGAAGAGTCACTTGCATTCCTCAGAGGCGCCCTTGGTGAAAAAGGTGCCTGAGGGCAAGGCTGGGCTATTGCCTTCATCGACTCCATGCAAATCCACCTTTTCGTCTCCCAGCAGAGAAATTTCATTTTGATTAAAAAGTTGAATATCTCTCTTCAGATGTTGTCTACCTTTTAATATTTTCTTAATAATGTCTTGCTTCCCTGCTCATTAAGAGTTTCCTAGAACTGCCTCCGCTTCATTGCTTTCTTTGGCATGATGCACTGCAGTATTCTATAATACTTCTGCACAGTGTCTCAACAAGTCACCATTTATACTT
>NC_051417.1:3499479-3500477 GCF_015228065.2 Penaeus monodon
CTATGTGCTGCATTGGGTAAAAAAAAAGAAAGAAAATACATGGACTGTAAGCTGTCATATCTCCTGCACGTTGTCTCTTCCAAATATTCCCACAGCAGCTGCAGAAGATCACCTTGGATGACGGAGATCCAAGCGCAACGGACTCCTTTCCAAAGTGGTGAGCCCGGGCCGTCAGAGCAAGGTCTATATAAGCATTACCTTCCCCCAGCCTAATCCCCCGCCCCGTTCTCAGCCCCTCCAAGTGACGTCATAGGCCTCATCGCCCAATGCTGCGCAGAACTCCGGAGTGACGAGTTCCTCCTTATATGGACCTTGCGTCAGAGTGGGTATTATCCTGTAATTCTTGGATCGGCCGCCTTTCATCTAGCAAGTTTCAGGAGCCAACTTCAGAGCGAAGATGTGACACCCTGTGTATTTAGGCAAGAGGCATGACTGGCCGGATGTTCTGCCTTGTTTGGTAATTCTGGACAAACTGTGGTTCGCAGAAAAAGTATTTCAAAACATTTAAAGTGATCTAACAACAGTATATCTAGTACATCCGAGTGAAAGGATAAGGCCGATATGCGAAGCTTAGTGTGAAATTTTTTACTAAGAAGTTCTATCGTTCCCTTTCTTTGTGTCAAAATTACCGAATTGGAATCTGTCGTATTTACCGCAGGCGGCATTACGAACATTCTTCCGGATAACAAAGCGCGAACGCTGACCGGAAAGATGCATTAAATGGCTATTTGAGCAGCACTTGTGACGCCACGGCGCTCGCTCCGACGCCAATATTGACTCCACACACTCGGCGCCGCTGCCAGCCGTACGAGGCCTCGGGCCCGGCCGCCCTCCGCGCCTCTCATCCTCGGTTCTTATTAAACGATTAGATTACCAATTTTGTGCTTTTGAGGGCGTGGTGTTCAGGCGAGCAAGGCTGCTTTCTGACGCCAGTGACGATCGCCAAGCAAACCGTAAGAAAGGGGTTCATGAGCGATATTCGCTCGCTCAAAAGAGGT
>NC_051417.1:3503240-3503346 GCF_015228065.2 Penaeus monodon
CCATACGCGATCGGGGGAGATTGCGTTTCCTGTGACAGAGCGGATGGAAAGCAACCAGATGGGCACAGAAGCTCGTTAGGAGGAGTGAGGCGTCGCTCTCAGAATT
>NC_051417.1:3504218-3504964 GCF_015228065.2 Penaeus monodon
GAAGACAAAGAACATTTTGCGAATGTTTCTCTTCTAATAATTGGAATTACCTGCGCCAGTAATGTCTATTTTTAGCGTCTCAAGGATATTGTCCGAGAAAACAAGTTTATCCTCGACGCAAATGAGTAGTCAGCGCTTGTTGGCCGTCGCGGGCTTAAAGTATGGGCGGTAGTCGCTATTTGTCACGTCTGTTGGTTTGTAAACTGTGGCCAAACCGTGGGCCAACAGTCCAGCCTGAGTGCGTCGGCAAACACTCGGCGATGCCACGCCCACTGTGTAACACCTCCCCCTCGCTCAGGTCGAACAACACTGTCTCCCACCGAAACCCCCCGCGGGTGGGCTGCGTGTTATTTGCTTGCTTGAGTGTGTCTGTATGTGTGTATATGAAAGTATCTCTTTATCTATGTTTTTACCATCCTTCTCTTTGTCTGTTCCTCAGTTCCTCTCTTCTCCATCTCTGTGCTCTTTCGTTTTGCTCTGTCTTACTTTGTCTAAACTCCCATGTTATCAACAAATCCCTCATGTAGAATTCCAGTCCATTGTGTTATGCCCGAAATCGTTGTTTGCCTTTTTTGTTATTGTCATCTTTATTTTGTTCCCGTCAACCGTACCATTGCAGACCATGACATGACATTCATTCCAGCGTTTATCTTCTCATGAAATGCGTTCTCACTCCGCACTCCTCACTCCGCCATCCTTTGCTCTCACAATCTCTCTTTCTCTCCTGCTCTTCCCTTTTCGTCTGT
>NC_051417.1:3505494-3505804 GCF_015228065.2 Penaeus monodon
GCCCCAGTTCCTTAAGACCACCACTTTACAAATCAGTAGTCCATAGGGTTTCTTTGTGGCGGCAAAAGCTTTAACAGATTAAAGTGCGAAATCCCTCTTCGCTTGAAGAATTGGATAAAAAAATATATGAATTATATGAATATAAATTTTTTTTTTACCGAAATGTGCTCCTACGTCGTGTATGTTAATGAACCTTCGCGCATTAAATTTCATTTGTATTCGAGATTATTCTAGGGTGAACAGAAACGTTCGGTAATTTTAATTTTCATTAACTCTGGTGATATTTAACTATAGTCCTTATTATCAACCC
>NC_051417.1:3506272-3506824 GCF_015228065.2 Penaeus monodon
ACACAAATATTCTTGTGACTACTGTTTATATTGAAGGAAGAATCAGATCGCCCATGTGGCACGTGTAACATCCGTTCCGTCCACCCAGTGCGATTCACACAAGCGAGTATGAAAGCGATGAGCTGAATCGGTGGGCGTTCTGCACCTTCATAAAGGCAAAACGCGAATAGAATAGTAATTTACACGTCAGTTCTTGTGTAAAGCAGTTCTCGCACAGACATATATATACGATAATAAAACTGCCCGGCTTTCCTAATTGCATTACCGTGTACACTGCGATCTCTGGAGACTGAAAGGGAGGCCATAGAACGACTCTCCTACAAAGGAGAGAGGATCGAGCACTTTTCATCGGGTCATATAACCTCTCCTGGCTTTCAAGTCCTGCAAAGACATGATGCGATTGCTCTGCTCTCGGCGATGGCACAGGCTGAGGAAGTGACTGCAGCACCGAGTCATGTCTGCTGCCGTGCGGGGAGCGACGCCTTTTGCCGAGTCCGCGGCTCCCTCGGTGTGCAAGGAAGCGATCTGAATTTAGAATTTAAAAGGGTATAC
>NC_051417.1:3506949-3508245 GCF_015228065.2 Penaeus monodon
ATAACACACTCACGTATGCTGTAGGTGTGGTTACTCATCCTTCTATGATTAAAGCTTGAAATCCCCTGTATTTAGTTTTCTTTACTTCAGATTACCACTATCAGTCAGCGCTGGATAAACGCAATATTCACATTCAGCTTAGAAAATCAGTGCAGATTGCTTCATCTTTCTCCTAAAACTTTGGGCCATTGACAATCTGTTTCAAAGAAACAATTGTTGTCTGTGTGTCTTCCAAAAACAACACGATAATTGCTTTCCGCATCTAACAGACGAATGTAAACTGATACGGCCGCCCCGCGACAGGGCGCAAGTCCCTCCCTCGCGCAGAGGACTTCGAGCCGAGGGCGCGGGGGCGGAAGGGAGCAAATGGCCGCGATCCGCCCGCTGGTTGCGCCTCTGTGCTGCGGCGCTAAACCACTCGGGTGGGAAACTTGACAGGCTGCGCGAGTTTAGGTGGGAAAAGCAGAAGAACCAATGGGATGGTCCGATACTTTGGATGCTGCATGTTTTGTAAAGCTCCGCTGCTTTTTTATTACTTTTCATATGCAAACGGGGAAAGTCTTCGTCTCTGTCTGGCTGATCCGACGGAACAGAGACCCAGGAGCGTCGCCCAACCCGGGGAGAATGGAGAGGAGCGTTCCAGAGGATATGCACGATAGGTGGGCAAACAGAATCTAAATCAAATATTATTCCCGGAGAACGAAATGAAGTGAGAGTAAACGGAGCTCGCGGCGGAACGAGGACACGAAAAAGCGGAAAATCTGGCGGCGGCTGCGGCGCGTCTCCACCTTAGCCGCTACACAAACACCAGACCGCCACTAACAATTTGACCAGCAGCTTTTGCTCCAATATTTGCCATTCAAATAGTAATAGAATTATAAATCCCTCCCGACTTGCAGCTCCATTAGTATAGCGACAGACGCCAAGAGAGTGGAAAAATAAAGCCGTGAGATCTGGCGGCGACGCTGCACTGGGGGGATGCCTTTACACAGACGCTTGAGAATTATTCTCCCGGCGGACGAAGCCTTTAACTCGCGCCAAATCCAGTGGGGAGCTCGAGGCCCGGCCCGCGGCATGGCACTAGCATGGCCCCGGCGATGAGTCGTTGGGGATCGGCTTACACGTAACAGAAGTAAAGTCAAGCACGCAGCCAATGACATTACTTAGCCTAATTGCAAGACGTAACGTTTGAGTAGAATTAAACAGTTATTAAAGATGATAATATTATCAACTATAGGCAGTAACATAATGATAATATTACCAGATTGCCAATATTACATTTCATTACAAAAGAAT
>NC_051417.1:3516348-3516753 GCF_015228065.2 Penaeus monodon
TACAGAAAAATTATAAATCAGCAAGATAATTCATGTAATATAAATCAGATGTTTAAATCGGCCCCTACTTTAGTGCACTTGGTAACCAAAAATCGTAATGTTCACGCTTATCTCACCTTTCGTCCGGGTGTGTGTAGCTTCGTCCTCACTTTTCCTCCCTTTTCTTCTTCATCTCCTTGCTCATCTCTCCTCACACCTATGGCCTCTTCAGCTCGCCTTCGCCTCACGCCTCACGAGTGCGCTTTCGTACGGGCGTACGCACTTGGGACGTGGCACAGCACTTCTTCACTCCACACCGGAAACCCTGCTAATTGTTATAAATCCTTACTTGATCTTCGCTCTTTACTTTAATTTTCTTCATTGACAATATCACTTTTTCACGTTTTATAACAAAAGCCATTTTGC
>NC_051417.1:3518330-3518504 GCF_015228065.2 Penaeus monodon
TATTCATAACCATTGTTCAGATGGGTCTTTGCTCTCCTCCCACACACAGGTATGTTCAGTGTAACAGCCAGACTATACTCCCGCCGAGAATATATCCAGGGTTATTTTAGGCTGTTTCATACCCGGGGTATAATTTCGGCTTGGCCAGTTTATAAACCCGGGCATATAATGGGG
>NC_051417.1:3518671-3518955 GCF_015228065.2 Penaeus monodon
GATGAGAAAGCTTTAATCTGGACAGCAACAAGTGAACATCCAAACTACATCCAAAACCACCACACCGAAGTGTTCAGAAATATTTTGCAAATATAAGGTATGTATTTATGAATTTCCTTAAAGCAGCATGTTGCACGTCTTGACTTATATTGCCATTTCTTGATCAAAGGCACAAGGACGACGTCACAGGTCTGACCTCCTTAGCTAAGAAAAAGTGTTAAGAATTGTTCATTCGTCCAAAATATAATACCAGCAAAGATGAAATAAACATACAGTACATGCGG
>NC_051417.1:3519520-3519708 GCF_015228065.2 Penaeus monodon
CAAAGTCACTAAAGATCAGTATTCTTTTAATTTGGACAATGAAATACTTGTCCCAGTTAAATTTTCAAATGCATCCTAGCATTACAGTATGTAAAATGATAATTGATTCCACAAATCAAGCATGTGAACGAATATTTCAATTTTGAGTTGAATATGGTGGCCTGTAAAAATCAGTGCACGAGGCATAT
>NC_051417.1:3519824-3519915 GCF_015228065.2 Penaeus monodon
GAGGTATAAGCTTGCCTAGTCTAAAATAACCTTTGGTATATTCAGGGTGAGAGTATAGTCTAGTTACAAGATTAAAATTTTTATTTTACCT
>NC_051417.1:3520207-3520314 GCF_015228065.2 Penaeus monodon
GTAGGAAATGGATATTGTGAGAATTAGAAGGGAAGTATTGATAATTTGTTCGCATTAGGTAATAACGGGAAAACCGGGGAGTGGAATAAGACTCGACTCCGTCACAA
>NC_051417.1:3521184-3521910 GCF_015228065.2 Penaeus monodon
GCGCGAGCTCTCCGTGCTTTCCCTTCCTCGCACTTCGCCCGCCGGAGTGGATTCGTGCTCCCGGTCCAGCCGCATCGATACATTCTTCCTCTTGTGCTCATAACTGATAATGCTGAATGTTTCTCTTTTTTATTAATGGGATTATCTCATTTTTCGTGTTCTTTGATAGCGCAGAATGTGCTGACTCTGGCCGTGTCCCAGCCATGCGCGCCTCCCCGAGCGTGATCAGTTCGAGGGACTCTGACCGAGACCCAATAATCCAGACTGTGTATGCGACTTGGCAACTCATCCAGGAGGCGGGAGGCGGCTGGCCATTGTTATTGTAATCGAGTTACAGCCAAACTCCATTTAAGTCCAATTATTGTTTGAATAAGGCAGCATTTAGCGGCAGTGTGTGTGGCGCCGGCCCCCAAATACACAAACACTTGAGAAGCCATGGAGCTGCCAAGCGGGTGATTGCACGGCTCGACAGATTACGAGCCGGAGATAAGGGCGCGTCATCCGCGGGAGGCTGGAAGGGCCGGATGAAGGCCTAGGCTTGGCTCTGAGAGGCGCGGCGGGGCTGGGCGAGCTCCTCCGAGGGAACGGCCCTCCTGGCGGTGCGTACGCCTGGCTGCTGGGAGGCGCTGCTCTCGCTGGACTGAGCTATAAGGCTGCTCTTCCCAGAAACAGACGAAGGAAGTTACTACTGTCATTGAACAATTTTACTGTTATTACTGCTGCTAT
>NC_051417.1:3529219-3530669 GCF_015228065.2 Penaeus monodon
CATCTAAACAATATCAAATCAAATGTACAATTTCATAATATTTGTTTGCAAACCACTAGCTAGGTGAACAAACAAGTTCAGAGTACTTTCCACATTACTCACTCACTTGACGCAATAAGCCTGCTGAGCCCTTGTCCGTTACCACTAGATGTCCTATATCTTCAGGATCAGATGATTTCTCCACTGTGTTTGTAAGCATCTTGTACCATCCATTCTTTCCATGAGCACTCGTTCTGGGCCACATTATAATATGTGCTCTAAGCACCTTAGCCTAGCGGATCTTATGTTATCAGTCATCAGGGGCGGAGATGTTTTTATCAAGAACATAAGACTAAGTATTGTTTCAAAATGTCGCTTTCACATCTAAGCAATTTAGTCTCAATGTAACTCCAGGTCTCCGTCCCGTATGTGAGCACGGGAAGGACAAGGTTGAGTACAATCTCAACCTTGTTCTCCTTGATAATAACCTCGATTTATAGAGTTGTTTTAATCTGTAGAATGCTATCGTAGAGGCACTGGCCCCTGGGTCTATCTCGTGACCATGTCATTGTTAGGAGATATTATGGAGCCCAGATAAATAAAACATTCTACTCTCTGAATGTTGATGTTAGCAGTGAATTCATGCTCTGCCTATGGTCTTTATCTCTCTGCATATGCATGACTTTGGTATAATTGTCATTACCATGAGTCTTACTTTCTCAAGCCCCGAAGCCTTCCCCCAAGGACTTCATATTCTCTGTTAATAAGATTATGTTGTCGACATAAGCAAGCGCCGTGACTTGCAGCCTACCTATCTTCACACCATTACTTTCATGGGGACTTGCTGAAACACCCACTCTAGGGCCAGGTTAAAAACTAGGCGACATCCCTGTCTCACTCCAGAGAAGACGGAATGGCTCTCCTGGAGACCCGCCGACCCTCACATGGGTTACAGTATTAGCGTAAAGGTCCTGTGTCATTTGGATCAACTTGGTTGGAATACAAAGTTCGGCCTTAATTTTCAACAGTGTTTCTCTGTGGAACAGTTACGTTTCCGTTTAAAATCAAGAATATATGATGTGTATGACAGGTCTATGCATACTCTATAATTTACCTTATGTGCTCCTATCATCCCTTTAACCACTGTACATGAGCCAGAATTTATCTTGCTGTAAAATACCTTACCCTGGCCACCATCCCTCTTGTTGGGCTCATATCTCTATTTTGTAATATTCCGCCTGTTTCACAACTGGTTTGAGTATGCCAGGTCGAAAAGCACTTCTTACATTCCATGCCCCTAAGCGACGTCCATTTTTCCATTGCATCCGTCGCAAAACCTTAGGTTTATCCAGGGCAACAATAGTAGCTTCCTTAGAGAAGAATTTAACCTCTCCCAGCTGCGGTTTCACACCAAGGTGACACGTCGTACATGGCATGGCGCACCACTTGAGAATGAAAATACGCAAACACA
>NC_051417.1:3530936-3531294 GCF_015228065.2 Penaeus monodon
CACGGATTCGTTCGCCCAGTGAGGGTATTCACGCGCGGTCTTGCAGAAGGAAACAATGCACTACTATGCTCCTTCCACACAATGAACCAGTTAACATAAATTTGTACCAACTTTAGGAAATACTAATACAACATCACCTCAGTACAATAAAAGTGCTGTAAATGATTGAATTATCGAAATATTTTTCCTCTAAGTATTTGCAGGGTACTGGAGCAAGTTTACCTCACATTCTGCCCCAAAGCCATCCACTTTCTTCCTCCTCCTTCGTCTCAGGACAACAAGAGCATCATCAACCTCCGATGATTCCTTCTTTTGAACCGAGTGACACGCGCCACGTGTATCCTTGGTCTGAAATCAC
>NC_051417.1:3531330-3531514 GCF_015228065.2 Penaeus monodon
CTTGGTGTAAGACCGTCCTCATACCTCATGTCACTCGGTCGCTTGGATTACTTCAACGAAAACTGGGCACAAGTCGTACGTAAAATGCAAGTCATTAGCAGGCAGAGGCTAGGTAGACAAAGAACTAACTTAAAATTAACTTAAAACTTACTTTTCACATA
This sequence comes from Penaeus monodon, assembly GCF_015228065.2. Lineage (NCBI taxonomy): Eukaryota > Metazoa > Arthropoda > Malacostraca > Decapoda > Penaeidae > Penaeus > Penaeus monodon. Next base: position 3,531,492 of record NC_051417.1, read on the forward strand.
ACGAGAAACAATTTCTATCATAA
>NC_051417.1:3535191-3535628 GCF_015228065.2 Penaeus monodon
CGGCCAAACTTCCTTTAAGCCACTCTCTTCCAGCCTGCCTTGGGCATAGTCGGATGCCCTGTGAAGCGTGGAGGAAAAGTATTATAACCGCGTCGACGATTTCTTTGCCAAGTATCCGCTATATATCATCCTTTTCCTTTTTCACACGTCGAGGACGGCGAAGGCAGTGAGGAAGAGCAGTTGTGATGTTTACTATGGAGAGAATGTATCATGATTAAGGTATAGAAATATGGATATAACATGATATCCATGAAACATGAAACTAGGGGCTGGCATCCCCTAGTTCCCCTTGAACCAGAAACAGTGGAATGATTCCCCTCTGTATATAATATGGTAATTGCTTACTAAACAATCAAGTGAATGAGACGGACAGTGACACATACTTGGCGACAGGTCATCTGTCCACACTTTGGCATATAACCCTAACTTGTGATGCC
>NC_051417.1:3535790-3536712 GCF_015228065.2 Penaeus monodon
GAGGAAAAGAAATCGATCGTCAACTGTCTTCCGGCGTCGTGTTGGCATGCAGTGCGCTTCTAATGGCACCCTGGGTGATCCAGCTATCTGACAAACTGAATTTTTTGCCGGGGCTCCACAGGCATTCTGGCAGGCAGAACCTACGCTTTCAAAGCTCTGGGCCAACCAAACACATGCGAACTGAACGTAGGAAGGACAGGGCAAATGGAGAGAGGGACGAGGTTAGATTAAGAGCACTAAAACCGTTTTAGTTCTTTGCAGTTATTTACTTTAGATATAATAATCTCAGAAATAGTGGGAGGAGAAGAGGGCAAAATGAGGGGGGCTTGCCTACCCTTCGACGCCTGGTTTTGTACAAATCCCTCCCTCTCCATGTTTTATTCCGCGCCTACGATTGGATTCCAGACCTCAGCGGTGAAAATTCTTAATCGCGCAAATGAGGAATCCGGTAACTGGAGCAAAGAAAAAACAGATGGAAAAATTGGTAGAAACACTGCCTGCTCCCCAAGTAGATGGAGGCATCTTAGGGAAGACTAAGGGAACGAAGAGAAGGGCATCTGATCACACAAAAGACGTGGCCAAACTATCAGGGGTACAATGGTGATTAATCTCAGGGTAATGTCTCAATGGCCTAACTACCACAGCTACACTGTTAAGGCTCGAAACTAAGGTGTGATAGCCAGTATGCTCGGAGAACCGTGTAGTTTGTCCCTTATGGATAATGTCCAGTAAAGAGAAAGAGGAAAAGATGGAGGAAACAGCTTATCAGAAGAAAAGACCGAGAATTCCCTAAAATTAAATGTATCTAACACGAAAAAAGACAAAATCACAGTACATTATTAAGGAGTGAATCAGGATTTCATCTGAAGGTATAGATGAAGAGAATAGAATTATGATTCAAAACCGTAATGAGAAAAAAAAT
>NC_051417.1:3536747-3537284 GCF_015228065.2 Penaeus monodon
CAATGTATATAATAAAACCTTATAAAATCACCAAATGATCCTTTCTGGGCAGCGCTGTTCGATCGATATGATGTAAATGACGATTGAGATTCAGAGACTGAGGGGCTTTGCCTTTACAACCTATATAGCAGTGTTTCCGAACCTTTTTGGTTGCGGCCCAAAATACACGTCTTTTCCTGGACTAGATGTAGTAATAAATCCAACCATTTTCACATTAGCCTTTTTTTTTGCAGATGTTTATGAGCTTATGTTATTTAGTTTATAAATGTGAAAATTACTAACATAGTGAATTTAAATAATTTAGATGCGGACAAGAAAACATTGCTAAAAATACGAATTTTTATTCGTATAGCCAGCTGTGGATTCTTTTATTTATTTTCCTAGGGCCCTCCGGCGGCCCTCGGAGAGACCCTCGCGACCGTGGGGTTGGGAACCGCTGCTGCAGAGTCCAGAGGGCGTCGTGGCGCAGTCAGGTTGCGGCCACCTGCTGCGCCGGAGGTACACGCGCCTAAACAGTCCGTCATTCGTCGCCATCGA
>NC_051417.1:3538008-3538120 GCF_015228065.2 Penaeus monodon
TCGCGACGCCATGTTCCCGGTCACTCCAGCGGCGGGTGAAAGGATGCAATCAGGAGGAGCCGCGGTGCCGTTTCCAGGCTTCCAGCGCTTATCCGGGAAAGTTGTGGCAGCG
>NC_051417.1:3538153-3538373 GCF_015228065.2 Penaeus monodon
CTGCGAGTGGCTGCTCAATTTGTCCGCCTTTTGTGTGTAGGACGGAACTATAATAGTGATATCGCCGTCGAGAGCGAGCGTTGCGCCTACTTGTGTGTGACCCAGCGCTTGCCTCCGCCGCCCGCTTTTTGCCTCCGCCGCCCGCGCTTTGCTCCTCCCCCGCGCGAAGCTGGTCTTACCCTCGCTTTTCTACTTGCCATGTCTTCACGCTTTTGGTTCT
>NC_051417.1:3539466-3539697 GCF_015228065.2 Penaeus monodon
TGTGCATATATACGTGTTTGATAACATACACGCGGATAAACATATATCATAAGCGCATATATTGATAATGAAAATGATAATTTGAATAATTAAGTATAATACTAACAATGGTTTTAATTGCTATGATGATGATTTTGATAATTGTAAACGGGTTATTGGGCACAAGCAGCCACATATTCAAAATATAGAAATCATGATTTGAAATTATATTGCAACAGGTGCATTTTACGC
>NC_051417.1:3540099-3541064 GCF_015228065.2 Penaeus monodon
CCGCTGCGCCGAATTTGAAGATGAGTCTGCAATTTCTTCGCAGTTTCTTCATCTTCTATTGCCTTTGCCTCCTTAGTCTCCGTCAAAGTCCTCGCCTGCCTCCCGGGCTCGCAACGACACACGAGACGAGCGCCGTTTGATTCAAGCGAGTCGTTCATCACCTCAAATCGATCTCGCTGTGGGCAAGCTTCATTCTCCTCGTGCCTCATAACAGGCGCCCTTTGCCATCTCCTCTAGAATCCCATCGGCCCAACAAAGGCTTATCCCAGACCCACCCCAGCGCCCCAACTTTTCTCTTATTATACCCGCCTCTTAGCTCAATGGAGATCTATTCTCAGCCTCCCGCCCTTGAGATGCTTATCCGGCCCTCGGAACACCCCTTCCCGCCACACAACCTCTCAGCGCCCTCCGCAGCCTCGACTCTCCCTCTCTCCAACCTCACGCCAGCTCCCCCACCTCCTCCCCCTCTCTCCTCCCCCTTGAGCTCCCCAGTCTCATATGAGCCACTTTCAGCCTCACACTAGCTTCCCCAGTGCTTCCCACTATTAGACTTCAAAGCTCGCCACACATATTGGCAGCTATTGAGACATGATGACTTTATTGAAAGTTTTTACCGTATGGGCCTGCGCTGAGCGGCTTCAGTTAGGATACAGGCAGAGGGGAGCAGCTTGTTACAGTGCATAGGCAGGAAAAAACCGTGATGAAATGGAAGGAAGAAACAACAGATGACGGAATGAGAGGCAGACCCGATTGTGAATGGGGGACATAAAAGGGGAGGGGAAAAATGTGATAACCTACAAAAAGTAAGTAATCGCTCGCTTTGTATGGCAAAAATATATAGAACAGGACCACATAATGATGAAAAGTGAAGTGAAAAGAGTTTCTCTCTCAAAAGAGGAAATAAGTTAAGGAAGAATATGAATAGGATTATGAGACTTGGGGAACAGAAACATGTTAAGGCCCGG
>NC_051417.1:3541165-3541962 GCF_015228065.2 Penaeus monodon
CACACAAAAAGTTTTGTACAAGGGATGCAAGACAGAATAACAAGCAGGAGCCACATGGTCTCAGGGAAGGAATTACAAGGCTTAAAGAGAGGAAATCTGGTCAGGGGAGAATAACAGGCGTTAACGAATTAACATTCCTACAATTCACTTTTCGATGTTGTGCGCGTCAACGAAAACATTTCTTCAATGAAATATACAGATTTCGTATTTTTATCGCACTTAACAATGCTTCATAAACTGCTTCAGTTACTGTCAATATGAAGAAGTCTGTGATGAGGTGTTCTGACGAGTAACATTTCATGAAACAATTTGAACTTGAGGAAAGTATGCTAACGATTCATGGGAATTCGCAGTTGAATTTCAGGTTGTCATTGCACAAGTTACTAGCAAGCTAATTTAATATACACTTACAAGAGTGTGTAATATGCAGCGCAATGAGCAATATTACCATACGATGTTAATAGCAAAGTTTCTTAATAACATCCTCCTCGGACTGGTAAGGAAAACTGCGAATTATATGTGTATTGTGCAGCGCGCGTGTTTGGGTGGACAAAGTTTCTGTTTGGAATCGCTAAACATTACATCAGGTGTTCCGCGGTGTAAAAGGCTTCTCAATAATACCAATGGCAGGGGCGCACGAGAAGTGTGCGGGATGTTTTAAGGCGGTTCGTAATGCAAACTCATTGTCCCCAACACTAACGCATGTGCAGGAGGGCGAGCATCGCGTTTTGCCAACGACGGCGCGTCAAGAGCGAACTGCGAAATCAAGTGTAATGTTTCTGCTCCTGCTTTTTGCA
>NC_051417.1:3544207-3545725 GCF_015228065.2 Penaeus monodon
GTAAGGCTGATAACATAACTGATAACATCCAACAGTGAGTAATACGTCACAAACGGAGGGAAGTGACAGCCAGGACTTTGGATCTGGGTCGCGCTGATTAAAAAAGTTAATCGTCTAAGAATCCTTAATACCACTTCCGGCACCTAAATCTCTTTCACATATCTCACAGCACACGTCATGACAAAAAAAAAAAAAAAATCTGGAAATAAATCAGCCGAGATCCAGGCCTTCAGGTAAATAATCTATGATCAGGGAGGATTAGCTGCAAGATAACGCATCGTATCTTGAGATCACGTCACATTATCATCATTGTCATCACCATTTCTTTCTCTCAGTTTATCCGAGCGATTCTCTTGCCGCAACGCCGATCGGGTCACGCCGTCATCTGCTCAGCGACGCCGAGGCCGCTGCACTTATGCGCCCGCCGCAAGCAGCCTCTTTTGCCGATGCTAATCACGCGCAGCGAAAGGTGGAGCAATAAGACGCGAACGCACATTTCTGGCGAAATGTTTCACGGGAACAAAGACAGTTTGCGTACTAGACGCCGCGGCCCGGAATTATTTGCCAGATAGAAGCGAGATCCAAAATTATGTGTAAAATACACAGTAGCGGAGGGTCCGCGGGAGCGAGGAGGACGGGGGAGGGGGGACAAGCCTCCTCTTATTTACATATCAATCAAGTTTTGTGGGTCTTCTCGCAATTTGGCTCACCCGGCTGCCCCTCAATACCTCCACGCCGACACCTCTGAATCGAACCACACGCCGGATAAATTGACATAAATTGCTGGATATTCAGCTCGAAGCCACAAGGACCTTCCGGTGGGGGAGGAAGGCGAGGGACGAGGAGGCGCCGGGGGAGGGGCGGAGGGGCAGGACCAGGGGGCGGTGCTAAGGGCGAAAGGGAGGCTTGGGAGGTGGGGCCGGAAGGACGGAGGCTCAAGACCGGGGGGGGGGGGGGAGGTTAAGGGGAGGCCTTGACGGGGGTCAGGGTGAGAATGCTCTATATAGGTGGAGGGATGGGGGAAGGGGAGGTTAAGAGATGTGGTGGGGGGGAGGGAGGAATGGGAAGGATGGGGGTGAGGGATGGGGCGAGAGGTGAGGTGGAGTACGGGAAGGAAGGAGAGAAAAAGGGCGAAGAGGAGAGGGCTAAGAGGAGAGGGTGGCATGCTAATGGCAAGGGGAGGCTGGGGGAGGACGTGGCAAGGGAAGGGGAAGGGAAGGGGGGGGGGGAGGGGCAAAGGGGAACGGGAGATGAAGAGCAAGAATAGCTGGAAACGACGGAGGACGATCGGCGGGTAAACCTAGACGCGGGAATGAAAATGAAGCCTGTCCATGAGCAGGAAACGGACGCACCGTGTATGTGATAAAGATGGTCCTGGAAGGCAAGCGAGAAGGAGCGAACGAGGGAGGAGGAAACGACAAAAACTACAGCGGGTCAATAATGTGCGAATGCATTTAAGTTGGCCTAACAATCTGCATCCGTTTAAAAGGTAACAACACATTTTCCGCTCAGTGATGA
>NC_051417.1:3545943-3546202 GCF_015228065.2 Penaeus monodon
CACCTGGACAAGCCTCGCACCCTTCGTGATACAGCGTCGTCAGAAAAAGTCCTTCACTGGCATTAAATCTCTTCGAAATATGTTTGAATTCATAAACAATACTCTTGCAAAAGGAGAATAAGAATTCGAGGATGATCTTCCAGGTCAACTTCGTAAAACCTCAATATAGTTAATGGATAATAATCTACTCCAAACATCAGGTAGATTTAAGAACCAAAGCACTTTAATGGGAGAATGGTCACATGGAAGTTACACTGAC
>NC_051417.1:3552570-3553050 GCF_015228065.2 Penaeus monodon
ATTATCATTAATATTATTACTACAGTGAACCAGGATTTCACAGAAATTAACAACCTCTTGACACAGACCCCCTAAGACACTTATGGTCTTTCTAGTGTGGGGTAATTTTAATTATGTCACCATGGTACGAGCCGTTGTGAGCGCCAAGCAGCCATGAGCTAGCTTGCCCGAATACCCTGCCGGGACTCATTCTTCAAGTGAGGCCCAATCCAAATGACTGCCTACGAGGGTACTTTTCGGCAAATTTCAGGTGCCCGGAAAATGGGCAGTCTAGGTTTGTCATGCAAACGAGGAAGGTCGCGTAATGCGTGGGATAATTACCAGTGCTTGGCAGTGTATCCGCATCCAGTATAATAATATACCTTTTTCCCGAGGAAACTATGAACTAATAGTAAGATATCGTAAATAAATCCGCTCGGTGAACTTCGCCTATTATTTGTTACCACCCAAGAAAATAACCACTGTTAGATGGAACACCAA
>NC_051417.1:3558910-3559201 GCF_015228065.2 Penaeus monodon
CCCCTATCAAACTACCAACGATTGTTCGACCGGGGAAAACCATAAATTTCCTTTTTCAGGAAAGTGTTAGAGGAAAAACGTCAGTCCGCTTGAATTTGAGTTTCAACAGCAGACAGACACGACAAACGCACACATACGTACGCAGCCATTTGCAGCACACACACAGGCACGCACCGCTCACTACAATCACACCGTGACCGGACAACATAAGCAAGTAACATACACAGCGCGTGTATTTTTTTAACTCGGGGTTTTAAATTTTTTGATTAACCTTTGTTGTTGCGTGTGATT
>NC_051417.1:3559238-3559700 GCF_015228065.2 Penaeus monodon
AGTTAATCTTTACTACCCCAAAAATATCCAAAAAATTTTTCCCTCTGTAAGGGATAAAAAAAAAAAACGGCAAAAAAAAATGTTTTTAAAGGGGGTCAAAAGATAAATTAAGATTAAATGAAAAAGGCAGTTGGAGAAAGATACTACAAATACTACTACGAATATAAACTAGGAAGAATAGAGAGAAAACAGATATAAAAATAAAGGTATGCAAAAAGAAAAAATAAAACTGATAAGAATCATTAAGCACAGCCGGTAAAAAAAAATCGAAGTTAAAAAAGGTAACTGAAAAATACTGCCCCCCTCCAGGATTAATTCAACATTGTAAACGGTATTTCGGAATTATTTCGAAAGCATACTTTTTCTTGTCCCTGACAAGTGGACGCTGAGAGTTTAGCCTTGTTTGCATGACTTTTTAGTCAAACTAGTAGTTGTTATTTTTGGTGTATGTTTGGGGTGTGT
>NC_051417.1:3560915-3561127 GCF_015228065.2 Penaeus monodon
ACGAATCATAAAACCTGAATAAAGAAAACATCAAATTTAAAGATTACATTTTTAAAAGTATGATCCACTCAGAAATAAAAAGAAGAAAAACCCCCTGTTCTGCTCCGGGCCCCTGCCTGGCTGTTTTTTTTCGCTGCCATGTACGTCGCATATACACATTTTCAATGAATAAAAAAAAACCGCCCAAGTGATAAAAAATAGGTCATTTAGCT
>NC_051417.1:3561295-3561393 GCF_015228065.2 Penaeus monodon
TGCATTTGAAAGGTAAGCTAGCTAAAGTTAAACGAGAACAAAAGAAAATGTACCAAAACGGGCAAACGAAACACGAAAATAAAGGATTAAAAACCGCT
>NC_051417.1:3561420-3561511 GCF_015228065.2 Penaeus monodon
GGGAATCCGGCAGGTAGAAGTATACTGTGACGGGAAGGTACATATATTGCCCAACCAGGGAAGCGCGCGGTCGAGGGTGCTCGCTCGGGGA
>NC_051417.1:3561763-3561915 GCF_015228065.2 Penaeus monodon
ACATGCTGCATGTGGAGGTCTAGTGGCCGAATGAGTCATGGAGGAGCTTTCTCTCGGTGGTAGGGAGTGCGTTTCGACTGACATTGTTATCTCCGAGGAGTCGTAGCCGGGCGCTAGGAAGACCTTTGACTGTACGGCTCACCGTATTTATA
>NC_051417.1:3562082-3562326 GCF_015228065.2 Penaeus monodon
TTATCCTGCTATAAGGAGTGGAGATTGTGTGGCAATATTGGGCAGCGCAAAAATCTTTAGAACTTTGTAAACTTAATGTTCGTATGACAAAATTACTGTTTCTTGTTACATAAGCTATATATAAATTTTACATACATTTTCATTCTTTCAGACTGCGATCATGTTAGCTCGCTTTTCAACCTTCCGAGGTATAATGTTTTGTCTCATAAATACAAGATATATTTTATGAAATAAACATGATACT
>NC_051417.1:3563116-3563190 GCF_015228065.2 Penaeus monodon
TTTTATTACAGGTGACACTATCCTCCTGGCGAGATAGTATCCTCACACAAATTATTGGGCATGAGTGGCAATAA
>NC_051417.1:3563283-3564071 GCF_015228065.2 Penaeus monodon
CATGATACACAAAACAAAACTCGTACTTCGCGGTGCACATTTTCCATTGGCTCATTGAATCGGACTCTTGCCATGGACTCGTTATACCAAAGAAGGGGGGGGGGGGGTACAGTGGCAGGACAAGAAGTGGGCGAATAGTCTCCCTACAATGCAAGTTATGAAATATAATAAATACACGTAGAACTATAACCTTGATTAACATGAAATATAATTCGATAAGGAGCTGGTCCATTATCAGATGTAGTTCCCCTCCATCCTGATATGACGTTACTTGAGAAGAAACTGATGTGTACCACCAGGCAATTTGCAATTTGCATTTGCCTGATACAGCCTGGATCGCTTCGGACCTTAGTTCACAGGCAAATATCCAAGAATGTGTTTATAAAATTCTCAATAAAATATAAAAAGTATCTGAATATTCTTTTAAACAATAGATTTAATTACCAAAATCCAAGATTAAAATGAAAAAGCCAGCATGTGTTATAAAAAAGAATAAAGTGTAAGGCACTCCCAGAACCCACCCAAGTGAAAAGTGAACAACAGAGGCCTTCACTGAGCATTCTAGTAAATCGTTAACCGAGGGCATTTCATCTTCGCCTTACCACTGATCAAGGCACATACAAGACCTTGCCTCTGCTTTAAGGAGAGATCCAGCACACGCGAATGCACAGAACGCAGTAAACCACAAGGGATCTCATCGCTAGCCAGGAGAAAGCAGCCGTGATCCCTGCGGGTTAATCCACTTCCCAGGTTCCACACATGACATTTGCAGCGCCTATATTTTTATA
>NC_051417.1:3564183-3564307 GCF_015228065.2 Penaeus monodon
CACTAGAATATATTGTAGACGCGGGATATTTGAATTATTATGGCGATGCTTCATAGTCATTAACTTCGTTTCATTAATCCAGATATCACCCCTAAGCAAGCAGTTATTTACACGTGCTGTCCAC
>NC_051417.1:3564681-3565010 GCF_015228065.2 Penaeus monodon
TATGTGTGGCTAAGTGAGCGTATATTATCACAGGTAATACAGTAAAAGTTTACTGACTTTTTGAATTTATTATCATTCAGTAAAACAAAACAGATAACCAAACACATGAGAAATAATAGGGGATAGGGGTCATGTGTGCTTCAATCAGACTCATAAGCACTTTATCGAAACAACAATCCCACAATCGGTGTTGACAAGGTACTGCTCATCGGATTGTAACAGGAATCTTTGAACTGGACTTAATTATTGAAATGTATATATGATAAATGTAGAAATGACGCCCAACACCGTTTTCCGGGTGTAAACTATGTTTTTTTTTCTGAAAGCTC
>NC_051417.1:3565121-3565202 GCF_015228065.2 Penaeus monodon
GCGAATTATCGAAGTAAAACTTTCGGTCATTTAGTTGTTACAAAACACATTCACGGTAAAGAAGGGACTTGGCCCTCTAAC
>NC_051417.1:3565256-3565433 GCF_015228065.2 Penaeus monodon
AGCGAATATCTGGATCTCGCACCGAAATTTCTTACCTTGACCAATAAAACGTCTATAAGTCGTTAGAATCCTTGTCGTCATTGATGGCAGGAATTTCCAACCACCGTCCTGTTTCGTTTATTGCCATGATATTTTACATGTTAAAGGCGAAACAGGACCTTACACACAATTGCCATA
>NC_051417.1:3565533-3565645 GCF_015228065.2 Penaeus monodon
GTTCATATTTGTGTTTTAGCGTTTAATCCTTTATTTTCGTGTTTCGTTTGCCCGTTTTGGTACATTTTCTTTTGTTCTCGTTTAACTTTAGCTAGCTTACCTTTCAAATGCA
>NC_051417.1:3565762-3566014 GCF_015228065.2 Penaeus monodon
TGTCTATTATTTTACTCATGTTCGTTATTGTGATTGTTTTATTTTTTTTTTTTTAGCTAAATGACCTATTATTTATCACTTTGGGCAGGTTTTTATTTTATTCACTTGTAAATGTGTATATAGCGACGTACATGGCAGCGAAAAATAAACAGCCAGGCAGAGGCCGGAGCAGAGACATGGTGTTTTTCTTCTATTTATTTCTGAGTGTGATCATACTTTTATATAATGATAATCATTAATAGTTAGGAGTGC
>NC_051417.1:3566059-3566149 GCF_015228065.2 Penaeus monodon
ACTAATTTTATACAGCGGTTTTTTCTTGAATTTAATATTAGTTTTTGAATTAAGTTTTCATCTCACTTTTATCTTAGCTTATTTTGGCTC
>NC_051417.1:3567291-3567728 GCF_015228065.2 Penaeus monodon
ATGCAAGTCATGCAAACAAGGCTAAACTCTCAGCGTCCACTGTGTCAGGGTACAAGAATAAGTAGTGCATTTCGAAATAATTACCGTAATACCGTTTACAATGGTTGACATTAATACCTGGAGTAGGACAGTTATTCTTCAGTTACCTTTTATTAGACTTCGATTTTTTTTTACTCGGCTGTGCTTAATGATTCATTATCAGTTTTATATTTTTTCTTTCTGCATACCTTTATTTTGATATCTGTGTTTCTCTCTATTCTTCCTATGATTTATATTCGTAGTAGTATTTGTAGTATCTTTCTCCACATCTGCCTTTTTCATTGAATCTTAATTTATCATTTCGACCCTTTAAATACATTGTTTTTTGCCGGTTTTTTTTTTATCCCTTACAGAGGGTAAATTCTTTGGATATTATTTGGGATAGTAATGATTAAGCT
>NC_051417.1:3567961-3568074 GCF_015228065.2 Penaeus monodon
ACTGTTGAAACTCGAATTACAAGCGGACTGACGTTTTCCTCTCAACACTTGCCTGAACAAGGAATTCATGTGTTCCTCGGTCAGAACAATCGTTGGATAGTTAGATAGGGGGC
>NC_051417.1:3568109-3568214 GCF_015228065.2 Penaeus monodon
AGTGTCGAGTTGAGCATTTCGACTAAGAGGCGAGTAGGGGGCGCAACAGTTGATTAAAAAGGCGGGAAATCCTTTTGCCTCCAAGCCGGGTACAATATACGTTTT
>NC_051417.1:3568557-3569171 GCF_015228065.2 Penaeus monodon
TTTTTACACTATGTTGTTCCCTGCATGCGTTATCTGTAAATCTTAACAGGGAAGGCATAGCCGTTTTCGACTGTCTGATTTTTTTTTTATATACATTCAGGTGTACGGGCATTACTGAGGCGACGAAGGCAGGGCAGGGCGTTTGCATATTGTGATTATCACCATATATAACCAGGGTAACTAAGAAAGTAAATGTAACGTGTATTTGATGTTTCAGTTTATACTGAAGGTGGTGCAGTTGCGGCGAGGAGTTTCTGTACCTTCCTGGTAAACTAACCTATCAAGTTGCAACGCCGTAGTAGCATCAGTAGTTGTAAATAACCTGTTAATGGATAAATTTTATTTGGCGTGTATAATTGGCGGAGGAGTTTCAATGTAAGGTCCCACTGACACACCCCTCGGTACGTCAGCTGCATTTTCCTAGCAAAGAATGCGTAATATCTAGTAATCTGTGAATGGAATTATTATGCTTGTAACGGAGCCTGTGAATGGCTCACGATATTTCGCACGTACTTAAGTTGATAACTAATATTAGTCATTAAAAAAAAAAGTTTGGAATTATTACAATTTTTGCCCAATGCTAACCTTAGTGCTTGCTTTGTGTGATTTTCCTT
>NC_051417.1:3569195-3569712 GCF_015228065.2 Penaeus monodon
GTTTGTAAAGAGTTTTTTTTTGGTTAAATCTATAAGTGTAAAACACATCATTCTGAGAAGACACGGTGTAAATAATATATCCCTTTGTCTGCGAATGTAATTTGCAATTTTTTTTTTCACCTGATTCACTGAGATCCGGATTGCACACTCAAGTCACATGGAGTGATTCCCTTCAAAAGATTCCAAGAAGTAGAGATGAGAAAACTAGGTCAGATATTTCCGACAGGCCGTCGGATATCAAGTATATCCCAGGTCCGTATCCATGTATTTCAGTAAATGCTACTCTTGAAAACATCGAATCTCGTGTATCCGCTTCTCCTTAAATCCTGGCGATAAAGTTGGACTCGCATGTTACCAATCTTTTCACTGATTCCCTTTTAATGTGTTTTAGGGATATTCAGATGGCATGATTCCCTGTCCTTCCTGATTATCAATAATCGGATTGCTTTAAATATATGGAGAAGGTTTACGGAACCAAACGAACACATTCCAGCCACTATATATATTTTTTAAACAT
>NC_051417.1:3570255-3570715 GCF_015228065.2 Penaeus monodon
AATGACTTCCACAAGCAAATTAGTGTCCATGAAGATTACTAAACAGGCAACTAGGGCTTAAAAGACTGGATTAGTATACACGACAACAGGGAGAACCTCGTGACGGCTGAAACACCACGAAACTTTAGGAGAAGCGAGATGTATGATGTTTTGTGTTGTCTTACGAAATATGCAAGGAATATCTTGCCTTAGAGATCCATACATATATAACCATATTCCTATCGAAACGAGTTATTCGACTGTTATGATATTTTTCAATAATAAAAATCCAACAAACGGAGTAACTGAAATGATGCAGTGGAAAGGCAGAGGAAACCTCGAAAGGAATAGAGAAAATCAGCAATGAAAATGTGCCCCAATATGGGGTTATGCATGTGCAATCTATCAATCTATGTATTGATTATACTACTCGTTGAGTAACATATCATTATCAAACAATTACTTATACAACTTCTCAGCG
>NC_051417.1:3572956-3573155 GCF_015228065.2 Penaeus monodon
TATATATCCCTTGACAAACCAGGCTATATTGGCCGACCGCCGATATAGCCCAACGCCTCGCGGCTGCAGGCCAGCGGAGGCTCCTGAAGAAGCTCGCCCTAAACCGGCATCTTTTTGAATCATCCGGATCACGATTCCCTCCCGCCGGCCTCGGGCGTTGGGAAGCTGACGTCGACTAATCAACTAAGTTGGCTTTAAG
>NC_051417.1:3573280-3573473 GCF_015228065.2 Penaeus monodon
ACGTATATCTTTTAGCTCACTGATCTGTGATGAAGCGTCGAAACATAAAACTTCTACTGGACGAGATATAGTATATTAGTGATTGATCTATCATCGCTAAATACATTTCTATTTGATAATCACGCGTTATCAGGCGCATGTAATGCCTTCTCGTATTCTTTTTTTGTGATAAATAGATTCATTTAAATGCACG
>NC_051417.1:3576062-3576807 GCF_015228065.2 Penaeus monodon
GTTATCTAAACCATATGAAATTCCACGTTTGTGATAGAAATTTAGAATCTGTCGAGCGAACGTTTTGATTCGCTGTGAGGAGAGAAGCGTTTTATTTGTGCTGGCAACAATTCTAACCCTCGCTCAAGCTCGATGTGCAAAGAAGAAGAACAGGAGCTCAGACATAAACTCAAGCAAGCACACAATGTAATGAAATTTTAACGCACCTTGCAAGTCAGATGACGCTGATATGGTTGATATTCGATATTGAATATAGTAAATTTTAATTAGCCACCAAAAAATTCCATTTATATTTCATGAAGGAAAATTAAAACAAATGTTTGCACAGTGAGGTCCACACGAAGAACAAATTTATTTGCTATTTTAGTTATAAAATATATTAATATAGGCCAAGAAAGAAGTTTTAATGCCCCGCTATTTAATTTTCTGCAACAGATTTAGTTTTATCACTGATATGAAAAATATTTGGATAGTCATTTGCATTTGCTGCATAGGGAATATAAGTTATTCAAGTCATCCATAAAGTATAAGTTCTTATTTTGCAATTCTGTGATAAAAGGTGATGTCGTAAAATAAAGGATAATTTCTCATATAGTTTTGCTTTATCGAATCCCTTGTTAACACGATTGCTCATTAATTGTTTTACGAAAAACTAACTAACTTAACTTGTACTTTACGAAAGTACTTCTACTTGTACTTAAGAACAATATCATGCACTTAGATCTGGACTTAAGTGCATATCAAA
>NC_051417.1:3579373-3579906 GCF_015228065.2 Penaeus monodon
CATTTGGCCATTCCTCACGGTCAAAGGGTCATGGTTTTAAAAGTATAAGAATGGTGTTGAGCTTTCGTTGTTGCTGAGTGTTGATAGGTTTTCCATGATGAGGAGCTGCTGGTGGCATGGAGTGCTGAGAAGTTTGGCGATGTATCGGGTGATCCGTGTCATCTCGTGATTCCTGATTGGGGAAGAGTGTGGTTTGGCCATTTGGATGTCAGTTCGGTCGGATCTAAATTATGTATGTACTGGTCTGAACACAGACCAGTAAATAGGTTTTCTGTACAGTGAAATATCAATACTGTTGCCAAAGTGGTGGATGTATGTGTTCCAGAAAGGGCAATTTTCCGTCCTTTTCATACTCAACAGTCAATTTCATATTTGGCAGTTAGAAAGCCATAGCAACTTCATCTCGCTGCACATACAGTTGGTTATAGATATAAAATGACAATCTTGAACTGATAGTTCAGAGATCTTTAGATTTTCTTTCGACAAGCCAGGGATTGTTTCGTCAGTCTGATAACAGGTTGGTTATGGCATAT
>NC_051417.1:3580127-3580582 GCF_015228065.2 Penaeus monodon
AATTCCGTTCTCGTTCAATAAGACAAACCATTGGGCGAGAAAGAAGACGCTTCATAATTCCAGGGGTTGATCCCTTTGCATACAGATTTCGTGAGGTATCTCGGGTTTATTTACGTCATTTGTAAACAGTCTGCATAGTAGGTCTCAATTTTACCTTCAGCTGATGTAGCATGACTGGGATGGGGAAAATATTCTTAAGGACCATCATCTTTCAACGTAGTCATGTTTGTTTAAAACAAAATGCAGTTCCTTGTCGGCTTCGTAACACTCACACATCCTTTAAGTGATAACTGATTAACTTCCTTTGGGTAAATTATTATCTGCGATAACATTATGAGAAAAAAAGTGTTTCATGCTTCAGGTAATGATGACATTTCTCGTAAGTCGTAAAATGTTGTAGTATGTTGAAGTGATCCCAGTAAAATATAAGTAATATGCACAACCGGAGACGACAA
>NC_051417.1:3582258-3582343 GCF_015228065.2 Penaeus monodon
CTTCGATATTTCATATATATATCTAATAATATCGATCTATATATCATATTATCCTCTATACATACATCTACATCACTAATTACCA
>NC_051417.1:3594972-3595199 GCF_015228065.2 Penaeus monodon
CCATCATCACACAAAAAATAATATACATAGATATTATTAGGTAAAAAAAAGAAGCAACGACAAAATAGTCCATTAAATAAATAAAATAATAAATGGGTAAGAGAATGGAACAAAAAAGGAACAGAAACATTGTGGAAAAATACAAAACACGTAAATGAGGGCAAGACATACCTAAACACGTGAGAAATGTTCCTTACGGTAATTCAATTATACCGTAAACAATTGAA
>NC_051417.1:3595426-3595505 GCF_015228065.2 Penaeus monodon
TTCGTTGGGAGCAGTGTGGATTTTTGTGGAAGGACATCGTCTATTGTCGAAGAATGTTCTAAAAGTCTTATTTAAAAAA
>NC_051417.1:3595842-3596572 GCF_015228065.2 Penaeus monodon
AACTTAGTGTATTGTTAAATGGAGTATGGGTTGTGCATAGATTCTCTGCAAAACTGTACAAACATTTTGTTAGCAAATACATAAATTTTGTTGAAAACTGCACTGATTGCATCTTGGCAAATATTACTTTTTGAAGCATCTGGAATGTTCTTTCGGAATGAATAAAACTGACATTACGTAATTTTCGGGGTCGTAGACCAAAATCCATTCCAAGTGATAAGCCATTCTTTTCATAATCAGTTAGAAATCTGCCTGAGAAGTTTAAAATACTTTGTTTGCATCGACCTTATTGTTTAAGTCAATGCCCCGAGTTTTCTTTTGATTTTAAGTCAAGGATGGTTATTCGTTGAGGCCCTGAATTATTCTTTTAATTTCACGGTCAAGTAGTTTGAAAAGCCATGATACATAGGTGTTTGTTGAAAGGAATTACTCATCATATAGTCTAAATTTGGAGAAATTGGGGATAATACCATGTAATTTACAATGACTCTTGGTTTTGAAGATGTTCTTATTGACGCATCTGTAGGTCTTGAGCGCTGATTGGCCAAATCTTCTCGTGACCGTTTCTGTTGTTTTCCCCTCGGGAACCGTGGTCGCAGAAGGAAAGGAAGAACCAGGCTGTGGTTTCGAAGACTTACATCTTTATCATCAGACTTGAAATAAAGGACATAAAACATCGTAAGAAACGACAGAAAATAGACAAAATAAACAATATATGAGTGTGTGTGTG
>NC_051417.1:3596864-3596949 GCF_015228065.2 Penaeus monodon
GCAATTGATTCGCCAGAGCTTCGAACGGCGTGGTAGTCCGTGGCTAAGGGCATATACAACGCTTAATGGCAAAAGGAAGATTGCA
>NC_051417.1:3596990-3597731 GCF_015228065.2 Penaeus monodon
ATAGCAACATTAATATAATGTTCAAAATATGTAATAAGTACATTTTCAATCAAAATCTGTAACAATTACATAGCTTGCTTATTTTTTACTGTTTTCTTGCGCAATTTTTGGCGTGCACCGTGGACGTGATCCGAAAACTGTCTGAAACTGGCTTCTAAATATCGTCGCATCACTTTTATTATAAGTTCTAGGTAATTATGTGATTTTTTGAACTATAATAAAACATCTTCCCATTTCTCCCGTCAACTTGTTCCTTTGTGCGACGAAACATCGTGTAGCCAGTTGCGTATTTCGCTTAACACGGCGCACGACCTTTGGAGTCGGCTCCTTAAGAAAACCGACTTGGGCCGTAGCAGCCGTGAATCAGCAGCCGTGAATGGCAGCCATAGCAGCCGTGAATGCAGCCGACTTCTTGCAGTGAATCTTTCAACCGCAAAGACATTCGCACCTTGAACACCGGCAAGTTACAGGCTAAACTTTCCTTTGAGGAACGCACAGGCAATATTCGAGTTAGCATTGGTCACAGGAATATGACGTCATTTGCTGAAACTGTGATTGGAGATGAGTTTTTCTTTTCCTTGTAATTGTCAATACGGCAGCTTAGTATAAATGGCTGTTGAGCAACAGTTACCGTTTGTTGGCGTTTCATACATGGAAGATAAATGAACCACTTTTGTTAATTTATGTACGATATACCAAGGTTTAGAGCAGTACTGAACTGAACGATATGAATTGCATCAC
>NC_051417.1:3598024-3599694 GCF_015228065.2 Penaeus monodon
TCAGCAACATTGTTTACTATGAATCCCATGGGGAATAACACCTGAAAACAATTATTAAATAACGCGGATACATTATACATGTTTCGTAAATTCCCAACTTAATTGGAGTCGCTCGTATCAGAGGTGTCTGCCTCATTAAGCGGGTCTGGGGCAGGGTTAACTCCCTCTTCTTCCCACCCTGTGGCGGATACAGCCGGGAAGCTTCAATAAAAAAATTGTGGAGGGCACTTTCTTTGTGTTTTCTAATAAATACGTATCGAGTAAGGCACTCAGCCCGCATGCCAGGACTCTATTGTCGCCGTATGGACAGTCGAGTCCTTGGGGTCCACTTTTTATTGAGTGGATTACGGCTTTGTAGACGTATCCGTGATATTTTAAGGACAGATAAGATGTCACCAATGTGTTCTCTTGTATATATTTCTCTGTCTGTATTTAACAGGGGCACAATATATATATATATTTTTTTGGTCTCTCAATCCTACCAAACACCCACACTTGGTTAAGGAGTCTGCCTCTGTTTTATTTGCGCCGCTCAGGCAACTTCTCGTCTATCTCGACGATTACGCCGGCACCTCTTATTGGCTTTTTAAGTCGATTCTCCGTCACTTCAGAGCAAAAGCTCCTCCAATCGCCACTAGTAGCGGTTGAAAAAATAAGACATGTGACCATTTTATGGTTCCAGAATTTTTGGAGCCAGTGGTTAACAAAAATTAAAACGTTTGCTGGGGGTAAATGTGTGCCTTGAGGGAAGGTGCCGGCGTAATCGCTTATCGCTTAAGCGCAGATCCTGCGCCACTTAGTTTTGGCGATCTTTTCCCAGCGCCCGCAATACCACACGTGTTCTTTTCGGCATTTACACGGTGAATTACAATGCGGGCATTCTACACCATGCTTTCTAAGGAACGTTAATGAGTTTTCGTCTTCTTTATGATATTACTTTATGAAGTCTTAATACTTCCAAGCTTAACCCTCGCACGTAATCTCCATTATGCACTGTTTCAGTGTTATACACTTACCCGCGAAGTAATACGTGGAACTCAGTGTCGAATAATTAAGGCCTCGTTTCTTGTAGCTGTTACACAATTCCGGTGTTGGGGTTTAGGCAAATTTATTTATGTACGGGTTCCGATTTGCACATGCCATTATTACGCCCTGACCTTCGGCCACGTCAGCACCTCCGGCGGGTGAAACCAGAGCTGTCAGAGCGCGTAATTCATGTAATACCTAATATCTCTCCCTCCTCCCCCTTCTATCTCTATCTTTAAACTACCAGAAAATACTCAGTTCACAATGTCTGTTTAACAACCTACCTGATAGTTATTACGGACATTTAAGTATTCGGTCAACTGTTTACGTACAATCTCTCGCCTCCCGTTTTCTATACTAAGACCAGTCTCTGAATTCGGTTATTTAACGATGCTCAACTTTCTCCTGAGATGCACAGGATGCTGAAACCAGTACAGAAGTTCGCGTCACCCTAAAGAACACGAATTTATGATCGCAGAACATAACTTACACTGAGTTAACCATAAAGGGCGATACTTTACTTACACTGGTGAAAATTACCTCTTACGCATGGGAGCAAATTTTTTTAAAAAAAACAATTTTTTAAAAAAATTTTAAAAACCCCTTTTTTTTCCCCATTTAAAAAAATTTTTTTTTTAAAAAAA
>NC_051417.1:3599895-3599968 GCF_015228065.2 Penaeus monodon
AAAAAAAAAAATTTTTTTTTTAAAAAAAAAAAAATTTTAAAAAAAACCCAAAAATTTCCGGGGTTCTTTTTTT
>NC_051417.1:3600750-3600858 GCF_015228065.2 Penaeus monodon
ATCCCTTACCGCCTTCTCCGCTCCCCCCCCAATTCAAACCTTTCCCTTCCGTCGGGCCCCCGGGGCGGGGTGCCCCTTAAACCCGGGGGGGGGGTTTCCCTCCTCCGT
>NC_051417.1:3601120-3601545 GCF_015228065.2 Penaeus monodon
AAAAAAAAAGGGGGGGGGAAAAAAAAAGGGGGGAAAAAGGGGGAAAACCCTTTCCCCCTTCTCCCCCCCGCCCCTCTCCCCTTCCCATTCCTCGGCCCCCCCCTTCCCCCCCTCCTGGGGCCCGGGGTGCTCCCTCCTGGGGGGGGTGGGCCCGGGGGGGTGGGGGCGGGCCCACGGGGGGGGGGCCGCCCCAGGAGGCGGGTCGTCCCCGGAAGGCGGGGGCGGGAAAAGGAACCCCCCGGTTAGGCCAGCCTTGCCCAAATGCGCACCAAACCGGGCGGCCGGGTCAGCCGGGGTTTTTGGAAAAAATTGACGAAAAAATTTCCCCGGTTTTCCTTTTTCCTTTTTGGGAATTAAAAACCATTTTAAAAAAACCCAACGTGTGAAGTGACCCCCCCATTAACGGGGTTCAAAAAAAATTTAAT
>NC_051417.1:3601587-3603067 GCF_015228065.2 Penaeus monodon
TTTATTACAAAAAAGGGGTTAAGAATAACAACTGTTTTTGAAGTTAGTGTACAAAGTCAAATTGTATCATGATGAGAAAAAAAAAACTCAAAAACTTTGTACTAGACAATGTATCGCATTTTATCGTCAAACGTTTGTGTTTCTCTTGTTATCGTGGTTTTGTTTTATTTCAAGAAAATAAAAACAGTAAATATGTAGTAAACCAAAGCACCGTCTTCTTTATTGTACAAGTTTCCTACTCACTGACAGTCGTTATAAGATTTCACTATCATTCACACGACCACACAATTTTGTAGAAAAAGGGTATCCATTCGATGGCAGGCTTACTAAAGCAGGTCATGTCCCATAAGGCCATTGGATTATTAAAACAAATTTGGAATCAAGGCTAACAAGAGGAGGTTACTTGCCTTGCCAAAGTATCAAGATCATTTAAAGAAGTTTTGGAGGGTCTCTAAGAGAGAGCGACATCCCAAGAGACGGCCACTCACCCAAGGCCATGGCCTCCAGTACAGCTGCGGACATGCCTTCACTCAAGGAGGAATTTAACAACACAGTGGCACTTGCAATGACTGCGTGGCACTCAGGTGGCTTCAGGCTGTCTGCTACCCTTACGCCGCACCATCTGTAATGAAAAGCCTTAGGTTGATCGCAAGCATAATCTGATCTGTAATAGTTCAGGTCACTTGTGACTGCAAATATTTCTCAATTCAATGTCTTACAGGGCCGTAAACAAGAAAGCAAAAGGAAGATGCCGAGGGAACCGTAGAAAAAGGCAGGGGACAGGAAAATTCTTTTAAACCAGACGACCTCACCTGGATGCCTCAGAGTGAACCTGGCGGGCATAGTGAGCATCGAGAGCGGGGCCCATGATGAGTAGCCTTCCTCGGCCCTCTCGCTCAGCATTCCAGTTGCTCCAGGCCTCCGCTACATACAGTACGTCCTGCAACATTGATACGTGTTACAGTGGACAGAGAGAAATGTGGACAGTTACCCAAAGAGAGAGAGCAAGCGCACATGTGATAGAGAGAGGATGATTGGAACATACCTTAACTGGTCGAAGTCCTGCTATCAACACTACCAGAGGGTATCCCACGTCCCTTGGCAAGCTTGACTGCGCCCTCGGAACGCCATGTGTAATGGCAGACGAAGGACCGTTGAAAGGCACCGAGGTTTGTCCTGGCGCTGATTCTCTTTCGTTGGTCGGAATCGCGTCTTTCTTATAAAAGCATTCATTCACTTGCTTAGCTTGGTCTCCGTCCAGCGACCTCAAGAAATGAGCCACATCGAAGGCGTCATCGGGGCACACTGAGACCGCCTGAGGGAGCACTCTCACACGCTCGGGCTGGAGAAACGGCTGCAGGGAAATGGGGGCGAAGGCAGTTATCATTACTGTAAAACAACAAACGTGGAGACTAATGCACAAATGGAAGTAGATTTTGCTATTTGCAAAAGGTGCTCATGACAAAGCCAATAAACGTAT
>NC_051417.1:3603124-3603628 GCF_015228065.2 Penaeus monodon
AACCGGATTAATATTTATCACTACTGTGATGGTGGCATTAGTAATCGTAACAATAAAATGTAATAGTATCGCTACCAGCGATTACAAAACATTGCCAAGACGAGCATCTTAATATAAATGACAGCAAGACAGATGATCTAGCAGCAATATTAGTTGCAGTGACAAATGACGCCCTCTAGAACGACTGAAAGCACTGCGCCAAGTGTCAGCCAGGAGTCGAGAGCAACGCAAAACCTCTTTTCTTTCAACTTTCATTTATTAAGCTCTTATACAAACGAGGGCGGCGCACCCAGGCAGCCAGCGCAGCCTCTTTCATGGCGACCGTGAAGGCGAGGAGGCTCACCGCCCCCGCCACAGCCTCCTGCATGACGGCGTTCATGGCCGGGACTTGCAGGCACTCGTTCACATCCGTGCCTCCGCAGCACGCCACATAGGGCACCTTCAGCGCCTGCGGGGACAGGGGAAACTCCTTTTGCATGCACAGTTACAAGCATGAATAAATAA
>NC_051417.1:3604430-3605180 GCF_015228065.2 Penaeus monodon
TTTTATATAAAATTATTTATAATTATTATACACAATATATGTTATAACTTTTAAATATTGTATTATACATTAAAATTTTTACTAATATATATATACCCCAAAAAATATATAATAATTTTAAAATTATTATATATAATATATATGTTTATTTAATATAATTTATTTTATTATAATGTTATAACAAAAATTATATAACTTAATTTATTTATAATATATTATATATAATATATATTATAATAATATTTTTTATTATAAATAATATAAAAATATAAAATTTTTATTTTAAATATATAAAAAAAAAAATAATATTATATATTATATTAATATAATTAATAATATTATATAATATATTATATATATATATTATTATATATTATTTATATATTATTAAAACACATAATTTTATTTTATATTTATTACATATATTTATATAATATATAATATTATATAAATAAAATTTATAAAAATACTAATTATATATATTTTATTATTAAAAAAAATATATAAATTATTTTATATACAATATTGTGAAATATCCCCTATAAAATTTTCATATATATATATATTTCCTATATATTTTTTTATTATTTCATATTATTATTTATATTTTATTTTATTTTATTAAAACCTTTAAAATTTTTAATTATATTTTATTATAATATTCCCTAACAAAAATTAATAATATATTTTAATTTATAAAATTTTAAAATATAATTATTAAATATTAAAAATTATATATTATATATATAC
>NC_051417.1:3607853-3608034 GCF_015228065.2 Penaeus monodon
AGCGCTTGCTGTGTGTCCTTCTTCCATGCATTTGATTTTCAACTACCTAGTTTACCTAGTGACCGCCTACCTGTCCCCCGCTGCCTCAGGTGAAGGGGAGGACGTTGGTACAGAAAGTAGGCCTAGAATTCCTAAAAATCGGTCGAAAATAGCCTTGACTGCCATCAACTTTTATCCACGC
>NC_051417.1:3608051-3608152 GCF_015228065.2 Penaeus monodon
GGGACGTATTGATTGTGTCCTGCGCCCTTATACTGTTTTGTGTTTTCATCTATTCTTCGTGGGCTTGGTAATGGAACGTTTGTGAACAAAATGTTTAGAGT
>NC_051417.1:3608559-3608734 GCF_015228065.2 Penaeus monodon
AAACACATTAATATGCGATGGCCTGGGCACAGATCTTCACTCCCCTAACGAGTGCAGCAGAGCACTGGGCCACTGCGGTAGAGGTTGCAAGCCGAGCACAGGACGTCACAGCTGGCCACCGCGGGCAGTTACCGCTGCGGCCGTTCGGGCAGGTCCTCCTGGTCCGCACTTCGCA
>NC_051417.1:3609874-3610171 GCF_015228065.2 Penaeus monodon
TATGGGTAAAACGTATACTCTGTGTAATGTCTATTAATACATTAACCAAACACACACACACACATATATGTACATATCCAAAGTTATATCAGGGCAAAAAGTTCTGACGACACTTTTTTGTCGCATTATTTTCACAATTAAAACGGTGACGAGGACCGGTCAAATGAGACGTGGATCATAGCGACTACCATTAGAGCAAGCCCGTGCGAATTCTGATGAAAGAGCTAGACTTCGGATTAAGATGTCTGTAACTTATGTTGTTAGCCATAACAACGTCTGCACTTCAGTTCAGTTTGG
>NC_051417.1:3610241-3611132 GCF_015228065.2 Penaeus monodon
ATACAATCACGCCAAAACTATGGCTCTCGCATCGCATTCGGTATCACGTGCGAGTAATGCCCGGTAACCTAAAGTGGATTAGGAAAGGAAACTGTGGCAATTGTTACGTATTTTATTGCTGAGAAACGGTAATACTACTGTATAGCATGTCATTTGTATTAATGATTCAATATTGCAGTGGAAACAGAAAGTTTGGCCATTAGCTGCTTGCTACTAACCCATTGCTGTACTTTGTAATGTCAGTAATTGAAGAGTGAAAATCAGATATGGCAGCAGGGTGTGGCAACGTGCCGAACCTCAGTGTTTTGAGAGCGGGAGCTTTTTTTTCTGCATCAAAATCCAGAAAATCGGGTTTGCTTTTGAACTTATGAAAATGCTATAGATGAAAATCATTCAGGCATTAATTCCCTGCTCGACATGTGTGTGTTGGCCAAGTTGATGATCAAACCGACAATTTAACGCGTATTTTCCCCTGTTTTGTAATTTGGCATACCATCGCTGATTGTCACTTTTAACAGGTTTATTGTTGGCAAGCCATATGTAACGTAAATCTTAATTTGTCTCGCATATTCGTGTTCAATATAAGTATGATATCTGGTGTGCTCTTCATATTCGTTTATGCAATGCATCATCATTATAGACTACACTCAGAAATAAACTGAGAGAAACGATTGGTGCGAAACTAGCCTCATGCTCTCGAGTACTTGAAAGTAGCCTTAACGATGAAGTTTGGAAAATATAACTTCTAAATATCTGATTTGTTCAGAATTTGTCATTTTTATTTAATACTGGGTCAGTCATCTATAACCGCGTGCGTGAGTGGCAAGTGCCTGTGTTATATAAACCCATACCTCCAACTAACCCCCCCCCCCTCAAGACACACACAATGTT
>NC_051417.1:3611228-3611805 GCF_015228065.2 Penaeus monodon
CTTACTGAACAAAAGCACACACTCGGTCAACAGGATTAATGAAACATTAAGGATAAGGAAAAAGCCAGTATGGCATAGCGAGCCTCGCCCGGCTTTGAAGATGACCCGCTGGTGCCGACTGAGGCCGACTCGTCCTGGTGTCTGCCACTGTGGCTGAAGGACGCTGCAACAGGAAGACGGATACTAACGCGAGTTTTTCGAACTCGGGCAGAGTTCTGTATCAGACGTGGTATCAAAAACACATATTTTGACCTGGATAAGATACGTTATAGCAAAACAAAATATGCCATAAGTATAGATTAGTATCACCAAATGGCTAATCTCTGTCTTCGATCAGGGATATAATCAGTTTTGTAAGATTTTTTCATGAATTAGTTTCGCAGTCGCGCCCGATGTACTTCACCCCCACCAAGCATCTTTGTATCACTTATCACTAAGACTGGTTCATTAAATGTGGAAACGCTGATAGGGAAAGAATGGAACAGTATACAATAAAGCGCGCGAAACTTGGCTAAAAGCACAACGGAAATGCATCTCCTTTTCAGGAATGACTTTCAACAAATCTCGTTTGTTCATT
>NC_051417.1:3611996-3614319 GCF_015228065.2 Penaeus monodon
ATTTAACTATTTTAGAGAAAAACGGAATGTAAGTAACGTATGCCGGAGTGCAATCGCAAGGCGGTTCAATCACCAGGCCACGGGAGCTCTGGATAATGCTATCCACACTTAAATTTTGAGGTGGTGTTAGTCAAGGCAATCTCAACGACTGAATATTTCTTACTTACCTCATCTCTCTAGAGTCCGTGGCTTTAACCGTCTCTCTCACTCTACTTTTTGCCCACATTAACACAACAATGGTTTCTGGGGCTCTCGTTGGCGTGCCTCCATCCTGCCTCCTTCCCTTGCCTTCCTCGTTGCTCTTTCAGTCTCGTTTTGCGCTCCTTCCACTGCGGAGTCCACTCCTGGCATTGGTACTTCAGTTGCCATACATACTGTACAACATTTATATATCTGAGCTTGAAATACTGCCTTGCCCTGTAAGTTATAATGCTGTACTATTCTTGTTACCTTAAATAAATACATATGCTGTCACTGACGTCTACTCATGCAGTAATGAGCTCCGCCCTTCCGAACGAGCCCTTGGAGACGAGGGTAGGAACCCTCACTCTCAATTCGACGTTTAACAAGGAGCGTTTGAATATATCTCTGAATGACTAATGACATTCTTGGTGCGACATATTTGCCGTCTGACAATCGGTAGGCGTTAATTTGCAGTTTAATTGGACGTGTTTAAGGTACAAGACCTAGGCCATGGTCATGCACGCGGTTGAATGACCGACAGAAACAGACAAGCACACTCTCTTGTTTACGCCTATTCCGAGTCCCCATGCATCTTTTATTCGTAGACCTATACTATATACGATATTATCACGGTCTTCCTCTTACGCGCACATACAAGGTTATCCCTCACACATGAAGATACACTTTGTTACCATCTCAGAAAGAAAAACAATATCGTAATGAACTACGAAAGTCCTTTTGTAATTCAGACAACAGTTAAACGCGTAATGCAGTTGCAGCCAAGAACAGAAAGATTAGTTATCAAGTATAATAACTGTATTCCCGTCTACACGTACACACGAAAGCTTGTCCAAAACCAGTGCACTTTTGTTATTCAACAATTTTATCTCCCAAAAAAACCTTATGTTAACTTTCCTGTCTACTACACTGCTTATTAAGTGCGGTGTTTAGGTGTATGTTTTATGTATGAGCATCTAAGTCACGACGCCATACGTCAAATGCCCACGCTTATTTATATCCACGCTGTATTGCGCTCCTCTCTGAGTTGAATACAGTATCTTCCTGGCGCAAACGTGTCAGTAACACAGTCGCTACGAAGCACCTGGGTGAATGTGCGATCACTTTACTGATAATCTAACACCAAAAACTAAACGTAATGCACATCCCCATGAACGAAGCTCTTAACACATAATCAATCAACCACAGTACTAAGAAACCATATTACAGTACAAGTGATATCACAAGGCGGAGTGATAGAGACTTAATGGCGTTCTCCGCAACGTCTCGTGGCACACCTGGGAGCGAACGGCTAATTCCTGTCAGGCACGGCACTGGGCGAGGGGGGGGGGAGGGGGAGGTTTGGTCGTTGCTAAGGGCTGTTTACGGTGGCTTGCGTAAGTGATATCGGCGAAGAGTGGAAGCGCAAAGGTAAAGGAAATACGGAGAGAGAGAGAGAGGGTTGATATACTGCGATAATATTAAAAATGTTAAACTTCATAAGATATCGGTTCCTATTTTGAAAGATGTTGTATGCAAAAAATTGAAATCAGATGTAAAGTGATGCAGTGTGGAATTTTAAAAATCAGAGCAAAAAAAATATGGTTCAGTAAAGAATTTGGACATGGAGAAGCGAAGACATTGAAAGAAAAACCAAAAAGAAGAGATACTGGACGTAGGAATGAGCTAACTGGAAAAGGACAGCAAGATATGATCACATGCAAAAGGAAATGGTGATACATTCCAGAAACCGGCTGCAAGATGCGCGTGAGACTGAGGGAGGGTAATGGAGAGGAAGGAGACGCCGAGATCCTGTTTACGGAAACCATTACGAGCAGCAGCGTCGTTCTCCGCGGCCTCTGCTCTTTCCCGCCGAGGACTAAGCCATGGCACGCCCCGGGGGGGGTGGGGGGCGGGTGAGCTGTCTATTTAAGATACTTTAGGAGTAAGAACAATCCAAAGTCTCTACAACGCGACATTTGACTTAACATGAGCAGTGATAAGTGTAAATGTGAGGCGTACAGCGGAGTAAAAATCTCCTAAAGAATGTGTTTGGCATGTTTCGAGATACTAATGGACCCATCCTGAGCACAACAGAATTTATTTTTGAAAATGCAATCATACAGAAAGGGATATACTGCAT
>NC_051417.1:3621711-3624009 GCF_015228065.2 Penaeus monodon
AATTTCAAAAATAAATTCTGTGCTCAGGTGGGTCCATTAGTATCTCGAAACATGCAACACATTCTTTAGGGAGATTTTTACTCAGCTGTAAGCCTCACATTTACAATTATCACTGATTCATGTTAAGTCAATATGTCGCGTTGTAGAAGACTTTGGATGTTCTTACTCTAAAAGTATCTTAAATAGACAGTGCGTGGCCATGGCTAGTCCTCGGCGGGAAAGAGCAGAGGCCGCGGAGAACGAAGCTGCTGCTCGTATGGTTTCCGTAACAGGATCTCGCGTCTCCTTTCCTCTCCCATTACCCTCCCTCAGTCTCACCGCGCATCTTGCAGCCGGTTTCTGAATTTATCACCATTTCCTTTTGCATGTGATCATATCTTGCTGTCCCTTTTCCAGTTAGCTCATTCCTACGTCCAGTATCTCTTCTTTTGTTTTTCTTTCAATGTCTTCGCTTCTCCATGTCCAAATTACTTTACTGAACCATTATTTTTTTTGCTCTGATTTTTAAAATTTCCACACTGCATCACTTTACATCTGATTTCAATTTTTTGCTACAATCATCTTCAAATAGGAACCGATATCTTATGAAGTTTAACATTTTATATATTTATCGCAGTATATCAACCCTCTCTCTCTCTCTCCTGTAATTTTCCTTTACCCTTTGCGCTTCCACTCTGCCATCTCCACTTACGCCAAGCCACCGTAAACAGCCCTTAGCAACCGACCAAACCTCCCCCTCCCCCCCTCGCCCAGTGCCGTGCCTGACAGGAATAGCCTTTCTTGCTCAGTGTGCCACGAGACGTTGCGGAGAACGCATTACGTCTCTATCACTCCGCCTGTGATATCACGTGTACTTGTAATATGGTTTCTTAGTAACTGTGTTTGATTTGATTATGTGTATACAGAGCTTCGTCATGGGGATGTGCATTTACGTTGTATGTTTTGGTGTTAGATTATCAGTAAGTGATCGCACATTCACCAGGTGCTTCGTATCGACTGTTACTGACACGTTTGCCGCCAGGAAGATACTGTATCAACTCGAGAGGAGCGCAATACAGCGTGGATATAAATAAGCGTGCATTTGACGTATGGCGTCGTGACCTTAGCTGCTCATACATAAACATACACATAAACACCGCACTTAATAAGCAGTGTAAGTAGACAGGAAAGTTAACATAAGTGTGAGATAAAATTGTTGAATAACAAACGTGCACTGGTTTGGACAAGCTTGCGTGTGTACGTGTAGACGAATACATTTATTATACTTGATATACTAATCTTTCTGTTCTTTGGCTGCAACTGCATACGCGTTTAACTGTTGTCTGAATTACAAAGTACTTTCGAGTTCTATTTACGATATTGTTTTTCTTTCTGAGATGGGTACAAAGTGTATCATGTGTGAGGGATAAACCTTGTATGTGCGCGTAAGAGGAAGAACGTGATAATATCGTATATATGTATAGGTCTACGAATAAAAAGATGCATGGGGACTGCGAATAGGCGTAAACAAAGGTGTGCTTGTCTGTCTGTCCGGTCATTCAACCGCGTGGGATGACCATGGCTATGTCTTTGTACCTTAAACACGTCCAATTTAAACTGCAAATTAACGCCTACCGATTGTTCAGAGGCAAATATGTCGCACCAAGGAATGTCATTAGTCATTCCAGAGATATATCAACGCTCCTTGTTTAACGTCGAATTGAGAGTGAGGGTTCCTACCCCTCGTCTCCAAGGGCTCGTTCGGAAGGGCGGAGCTCATACTGCATGAGTAGACGTCAGTGACACCATATGTATTTATTTAGGTAACAAGAATAGTACAGCATTATATACTTACAGGGCAAGCAGTATTTCCAAGTCAGATATATAAATGTTGTACAGTATGTATGGCAACTGAAGTACCAATGCCAGGAGTGGACATCGCAGTGGAAGGAGCCTGCAAAACGAGACTGAAAGAGCAACGAGGAAGGCAAGGGGAAGAGGCAGGATGGAGGCCCACACTGAGAGCCCCCAGAAACCATTGTTGGTGTTAATGGTGGGCAAAAGTAGAGTGAGAGAGACGGGTAATGCCACGACTCTAGAGAGATTGAGGTAAGTAAGAATATTCAGTCGTAAGATTGCCTTGACTAAACACTCACCTCAAAATTTAAGTGTTGATAGCATTATCAGAGCTCCCGTGGCCTTGGTGATTGAACCGCCTTGCGATTGCACTCCGGCATACGTTACTTATCATTCCGTTTTCTCTAAAATGTTACAATGTACGTCATGGTAAAAAAATAAATCTATATCTATTTATCTATC
>NC_051417.1:3624090-3624522 GCF_015228065.2 Penaeus monodon
AATGAACAAACGAGATTTGTTGAAAGTCCTCCTGGAAAAGACGATGGCATTTTCCGTTGTGCTTTTTAGCCAAGTTTCGCGCCGCTTTCATTGTATACTTGTTCCCTTCTTTCCCTATCAGCGTTTCCACATTTAATGAACCAGTCTTAGTGATAAGTGATATCAAAGATGCTTGGTGGGGTGAAGTTACATCGGGCGCCGACTGCGAACATAATTCATGAAAAATCTTACAAAACTGATTATATCCCCTGATGAAGACAAGAGATTATGCCATTGGTTTATACTATCTATACTTATGGCATATTTTGTTTTGCTATAACGTATCCTTATCCAGGTCAAAATATGTGTTTTTGATACCACGTCTGATACAGAACTCTCGCCGAGTTCGAAAACTCGCGTTCGTATTCCGTTTCTTCTGTTGCAGCGTCCATT
>NC_051417.1:3624769-3624917 GCF_015228065.2 Penaeus monodon
TTGTGTGTGTCTTGAGGGGGGGGGGGGTTAGTTGGATGTATGGGTTTATATAACACATGCACTTGCACACTCACGCACGCGGTTATAGTGACTGACCCAGTATTAAATAAAATTGACAAATTCTGAACAAATAATATATTTTAGAAGT
>NC_051417.1:3624977-3625597 GCF_015228065.2 Penaeus monodon
TTTCGCAACCATCGTTTCTCTCAGTTTTATTTCTGAGCTGTAGTTCTACTAAATGATGATGCATTGCATAACGAATATGAAGATGCACACCAGATATCATACTTATATTGCACACGAATATTTGCGAAGACAAATTAAGATTTACTTTACATATGGCTTGCCAACAATAACCTGTAAAAGTGACAATCCAGCGATGGTATTGCAAATTACAAAACAGGAAAATACGCGTTAAATTGCGGTTTGATCATCAACTTGGCCAACACACACATGTCGAGCAGGGAATTAATGCCTGAATGATTTTCCATCTATAGCATTTTCATAATTTCAAAAGCCCGATTTTCTGGATTTTGATGCAGAAGCTCGCTTCTCAAAACACCTGATGGTTCGGCACGTTGCCACACCCTGCTGCCATATCTGATTTTCACTCTTCAATTACTGACATTTACCAAAGTACAAGCAATGGGTTGGTAGCAAGACAGCTAATGGCCAAACTTCTGTTTCCACTGCAATATTGATATTAATAAAATGACACTGCTATACAGTAGTATTACCGTTATAGCAATAAAATACGTAACAATTGCCACCAGGTTTCCTTTCCTAATCCACGTTAGGGTTCCCGG
>NC_051417.1:3625747-3625932 GCF_015228065.2 Penaeus monodon
AGACGTTGTTATGGCTAACAAATAAGTTACAGACATCTTAATCCGAAGTCTAGGCTCTTTCATCGCATTCGCACGGCTTGCTCTAATGGTAGTAGCTATGATCCACGTCTCATTTGACGGTCCTTCGTCCCCGTTTTAATTGTGGAAATAATGCGACAAAAGTGTCGTCAGAACTTTTGCCCCTG
>NC_051417.1:3626970-3627130 GCF_015228065.2 Penaeus monodon
CGTGTTCAGGTCGCACGTGGAGGCGAGCGGTTGGAGCTGCGACCTGCGCGACCCGGAGGACCTGCCCGACGGCGCAGCGGTAACTGCCGCGGTGGCCAGCTGTGACGTCGTGCTCGGCTTGCACCTCTACCGCAGTGGCCCAGTGCTTGCTGCCTGTAGG
>NC_051417.1:3627629-3627836 GCF_015228065.2 Penaeus monodon
AGGCGCAGGACACAATCAATACGTCAAAGCGTGGATAAAAGTTGAGTGGCAGTCAAGGCTATTTTCGACCGGAATTTAAGGAATTTAGGCCTACTTTCTTTACCAACGTCCTCCCCTTCACCTGAGAGCAGGGCAGGGTAGGGCGGTCACTAGGTAAACTAGGTAATTGAAAATCAAATGCAGGAAGAAGGACACAGGCAAGCGCTG
>NC_051417.1:3636533-3636897 GCF_015228065.2 Penaeus monodon
GTGCATATTACTTATATTTACTGGGGATCACTTAACATACTACAATTTTACGAATTACGAGAAATGCATTCATTACCTGAAGCATGAAACACTTTTTTTCTCATAATGTTATCGCAGATAATAATTTACCCAAAGAGTTATCACTTAAAGATGTGATTGTTACGAAGCCTGACAAGGGAACTGCATTTTGTTAAACAAACATGACTACGTTGAAAAGATGATGGTCCTTAAAGATATTTTCCCAGTCATGCTACATCGTGAAGGTAAAATTGAGACTACTATGCAGACTGTTTACAAATGACGTAATAACCCGAGATACCTACCGAATCTGTATGCAAAGGGATCAACCCCTGGAATTATGCAC
>NC_051417.1:3637286-3637775 GCF_015228065.2 Penaeus monodon
TACCTGGCTTGTCGAAAGAAAATCTAAAGATCTCTGAACTATCAGTTCAAGATTGTCATTTTATATCTATAACCAACTGTATGTGCAGCGAGATGAAGTTGCTATGGCTTTCTAACTGCCAAATATGAAATTGACTGTTGAGTATGAAAAGGACGGAAAATTGCCCTTTCTGGAACACATACATCCACCACTTTGGCAACAGTATTGATATTTCACTGTACAGAAAACCTATTTACTGGTCTGTGTTCAGACCCAGTTACAACATAATTAGATCGACGAACTGAATCCAAAGGCCAAAACCACACTCTTCCCCAATCAGGAATCACGAGATGACACGGATCACCCGATACATCGCCAAACTTCTCAGCACTCCATGCCACCAGCAGCTCCTCATCATGGAAAACCTATCAACACTCAGCAACAACGAAAGCTCAACACCATTCTTATACTTTTAAAACCATGACCCTGACCGTGAGGAATGGCCAAATG
>NC_051417.1:3639985-3640123 GCF_015228065.2 Penaeus monodon
GATAAATACATACAAATACTATTTACACCACAGCACACCAGTGCAATCCAAGTATCTGGACATTTTTCAAGTACAAGTACAAGCACAGTAACTTTGATATGCACTTAAGTCCAGATCTAAGTGCATGATATTGTTCTT
>NC_051417.1:3640158-3640569 GCF_015228065.2 Penaeus monodon
TAAGTTAGTAGTTTTCGTAAATACACATTAATGAGCATACTGTTAAAAATGGGATTCGATAAAGCAAAATATATGGAAATTCTACCTTTATTTTAGCACATCACCTTTTATCACAGAATTGCAAAATAAGAACTTATACTT
The DNA here is from genome assembly GCF_015228065.2 of Penaeus monodon. Lineage (NCBI taxonomy): Eukaryota > Metazoa > Arthropoda > Malacostraca > Decapoda > Penaeidae > Penaeus > Penaeus monodon. Next base: position 3,640,300 of record NC_051417.1, read on the forward strand.
TATGGATGACTTGAATAACTTATATTCCCTATGCAGCAAATGCAAATGACTATCCAAATATTTTTCATATCAGTGATAAAACTAAATCTGTTGCAGAAAATTAAATAGCGGGGCATTAAATAAAACTAAATCTGTTAAAACTTCTTTCTTGGCCTATATTAATATATTTTTATAACTAAAATAGCAAATAAATTTGTTCTTCGTGTGACTCACTGTGCAACCATTTGTTTAATTTTCCTTCATGAAATATAAATGGAATTTTTTGGTGGC
>NC_051417.1:3640612-3640816 GCF_015228065.2 Penaeus monodon
CAGCGTCATCTGCCTTGCAAGGCTGCTTAACTTCATTACATTGTGCTGCTTTGCTGAGTTTATGTCTGAGCTCCTTTTCTTCTTTGCACATCGAGCTTGAGCCGAGGGTCTAGAATTGTTGCCAGCACATAAACGCTTCTCTCCTCACAGCGAATCAAACGTTTCTCTACAGATTTCTAAAGTTCTATCACCAACGTGGACTCC
>NC_051417.1:3641260-3642046 GCF_015228065.2 Penaeus monodon
AACCATATGGAGTCCACGTTGGTGATAGAACTTTAGAAATCTGTAGAGAAACGTTGATTCGCTGTGAGGAGAGAAGCGTTTATGTGCTGGCAACAATTCTAGACCCTCGGCTCAAGCTCGATGTGCAAAGAAGAAAAGGAGCTCAGACATAAACTCAGCAAAGCAGCACAATGTAATGAAGTTAAGCAGCCTTGCAAGGCAGATGACGCTGATATGTTGATATTCTGAATATTGAATATATTGAATTTTAATATGCCACCAAAAAATTCCATTTATATTTCATGAAGGAAAATTAAACAAATGGTTGCACAGTGAGTCACACGAAGAACAAATTTATTTGCTATTTTAGTTATAAAAATATATTAATATAGGCCAAGAAAGAAGTTTTAATGCCCCGCTATTTAATTTTCTGCAACAGATTTAGTTTTATCACTGATATGAAAAATATTTGGATAGTCATTTGCATTTGCTGCATAGGGAATATAAGTTATTCAAGTCATCCATAAAGTATAAGTTCTTATTTTGCAATTCTGTGATAAAAGGTGATGTGCTAAAATAAAGGTAGAATTTCCATATATTTTGCTTTATCGAATCCCATTTTTAACAGTATGCTCATTAATGTGTATTTACGAAAACTACTAACTTAACTTGTACTTTACGAAAGTACTTCTACTTGTACTTAAGAACATATCACTGCACTTAGCATCTGGACTTAAAGTGCATATCAAGTACTGTGCTGTACCTTGTACTGAAAAAATGTCAGATACTTTGGATTTGGCACTGGTG
>NC_051417.1:3644340-3644872 GCF_015228065.2 Penaeus monodon
CATTTGGCCATTCCTCACGGTCAAAGGGTCATGGTTTTAAAAGTATAAGAATGGTGTTGAGCTTTCGTTGTTGCTGAGTGTTGATAGGTTTTCCATGATGAGGAGCTGCTGGTGGCATGGAGTGCTGAGAAGTTTGGCGATGTATCGGGTGATCCGTGTCATCTCGTGATTCCTGATTGGGGAAGAGTGTGGTTTGGCCATTTGGATGTCAGTTCGGTCGGATCTAAATTATGTATGTACTGGTCTGAACACAGACCAGTAAATAGGTTTTCTGTACAGTGAAATATCAATACTGTTGCCAAAGTGGTGGATGTATGTGTTCCAGAAAGGGCAATTTTCCGTCCTTTTCATACTCAACAGTCAATTTCATATTTGGCAGTTAGAAAGCCATAGCAACTTCATCTCGCTGCACATACAGTTGGTTATAGATATAAAATGACAATCTTGAACTGATAGTTCAGAGATCTTTAGATTTTCTTTCGACAAGCCAGGGATTGTTTCGTCAGTCTGAAACAGGTTGGTTATGCATATA
>NC_051417.1:3644975-3645490 GCF_015228065.2 Penaeus monodon
TAAATGAATCCATTACTGTAAAATGTATTGTAGTAAAGATGTGTTGGATTGGACAAGAAATCTGGCTAGTTGGTAACTGCATTTATGCTGGTCAGTTAATATGGGACGTAAAGGAAATTCGTTCTTATGCACATTGGGGAGGCCGTGCATAAGTTCAGGGGTGATCCCTTTGCATAAAGATTCGGTAGTATCTCGGGTATTACGTCATCTTGTAAAACTAGTCTGCATTAGCAGTCTCAATTTTACCTTCCACGATGTTGTAGCATGGACTGGAAAAACTATCTTTAAGGACCATCATCTTTTCAACGTAGTCATGTTTGTTTAACAAAATGCAGTTCCCTTGTCAGGCTTCGTAACAATCACATCTTTAAGTGATAACTCTTTGGGTAAATTATTATCTGCGATAACATTATGAGAAAAAAAGTGTTTCATGCTTCAGGTAATGATGACATTTCTCGTAAGTCGTAAAATGTTGTAGTATGTTGAAGTGATCCCAGTAAAATATAAGTAATATG
>NC_051417.1:3651616-3652051 GCF_015228065.2 Penaeus monodon
TGTTAGCAGTTAACATTTTATTTGATTAAGAGTTAGTATTGTTTTGCCACCGGGTTGCTTACTCCCTCTCAGCCCCTAATGCAGGCTGTTGTTACCCTGATGCTCCTCAGGACGCCATTCGTTATCAGCAACACAGGCGCGATCATGAGGCTAATCTGCCGGCTTCTTAGTCAGGATACAAATTACAGACGATATTTCACCGTGAACACTGCTTTATTAGCCACACAAACTACAGGCGCTGAGGAAACTGGTCTACGAATCTGGCTTATCCATAGGCACAAGATTTACCAGAGTATCATACGGTAAAAGGTTAATGTTTGTCAGAGTTATCGCGGGTATGTCGCTGCATTGGCGTCTCTCTCCCTGCTCCACTCACCCCAAGCCATGCCTTGCGTCCGATTACGTTCACACAGAAATAAGTTTGTGTTTCCCCCC
>NC_051417.1:3654863-3655411 GCF_015228065.2 Penaeus monodon
TTGGTGACCCCGAACGACATGAATATCAACACAGCTACCCTTTTCACTGAAGTCAATGCCGCCTCCCGCCCTTTTTGCCAAATGAAGCCCTCACATGGTTTCGGCGAGCCGTAACCAGTTCGGGCTCAAGAATAAAGTGAAGGCGACCACCAAAGCAGACCACGTTGTAGCCGTCTTGCCCGAGGAGGTTTTCCACTGGTCAGCCCCCTGGTTAGACAGCCAGCCGAACGACATTGAATACGACAAGCTGAAGCAGGAGCTGTTGCAGGAGTTTTTGCTTTTCCGTCTGAGAGGGCGCGACAAATCCTCAACATCCCCAACATACCACTTGGAGATCGTAGTACAAAACAAGTATAGCAAGAAATCACCTGCCTATGCCGCCTCCTCACCAAAGATACACAAGGTAAGTTCCACGAAGTGGATCTTAAAAAAGAGATTTGGCTCTGCTGTCTCCCCAGCAACATCAGGGAGAAGCTCCATGACTCAGATGAGACGGCCATTGATGTTCTCACCAGAGCCAACGCACTGATGGAAGCACATCGGCAAGC
>NC_051417.1:3655473-3655784 GCF_015228065.2 Penaeus monodon
TTCGGAGATACGCCTGTCCTCTGCGACGTCAGCACAGGCCACCCCTGCCCCCTTGTACCTACCACATTCCGGAGGGACATCTTCGAGCTCATCCATGGATTGGCTCACTCATCCATCCACAGCACCACCAAGCTTGTTGCAGAGAAGTTTGTGCGGCAAGATCCGTCGCCACACCAAGTCACCTATCCACGACCTGCCCCAGACCACACAACGTTTTGGTCATATCCATGTGGACGTCGTCGGACCTCTCCCACCATTAGAAGGAAAAAGGTATATCTTTACCATCATCGACCGCTCTACCCACTGGCTAC
>NC_051417.1:3665305-3665660 GCF_015228065.2 Penaeus monodon
ATTTGTTTCGTGCTCTTTGAAGGGTTTGGTGAATTCGTGTTTGGTCACAGAATGTTAGATTTTAGTTTTTGGCTATTTGTCTGATATTATGGATGCATTTTTTTATTTCGGTTATTTATAAATTATAAAGGTGTACCAAGAGTGGTGTACCAAGATTTCCGAAAGGCCTGTTAATGAGAGGGCGCGCACAGTGTGTGGAAGGACGGGGTCAGGGTCGGACGGTACACGAGTGAGGGATTTTGGAGATAAATCACGTTTTGACTCTAATGATCTCATATTATTTGGCGAAGTGCATTTCATCAAATTTTAGGGGTTTACTATGGAGCGAAATAAGTGTTTGTTTTACATTGCATAT
>NC_051417.1:3666160-3666268 GCF_015228065.2 Penaeus monodon
TGCGAGGGAGCGAAGCATGCACGGCGAAAGGCATCCGTACTGAGCGGCATATCGATTTAGCGCCAGAGGTCTCATCAGACAGTCATGGCATTCCACTGCAGAGTCTGC
>NC_051417.1:3667138-3668467 GCF_015228065.2 Penaeus monodon
TGACCCAAATATAAATGTCTTACCGTTTTCTTCCCCTCTGTGCCACTTGGTGCTTCAGAGCTTATCCTAGAGGAGATAAGACGCAGAGAAGGCAAACACGAAACATTGTACGCCTCCCTGTCCCATACTTTTTTCTACTTCATATTTGCATTTATTAAGTGAGGGAAGGCAGCATGGAAATCGGCAACAGATGAAAAGAAATCAAGAAATACAGCGATTCTGCGGCGTAGAGAGCGAGCACCCACCTCGAGGGCCATGCTCCTCCTGACGTGTATGCGGAGTGTAAGGTTTTCGCGGCACCTTGGAAATCCCTCGACTTCTTGCCTCCCCCCTTCCTTGCTGTGTTACTCCACTTACGGCTTCTTAACATTGCCTTGCATCTAACAGAGGTAAGTTAAAAAATATTCATTTGCCAACCCTTTAATCTCAGTTTCAGGCACTCCAGGAGCGCTACGTTACGCTCTCGCATTCTTATAATCCCCTTCAATGCTTCGCTTCCACAGTTGTATATGCTTAATGCATTTTAATACCTCGTCTCATGCTATTGCCTAACTTCTCGGTGTTTTTAGTTGAAATATTTGCTTGCAGAGATCACCTGCCATGACCTCCAAGAGATCAATATTGTGAAATACTGGCTCTCTCTTTCTTTCTCTTTCTCTTTTTTTCAAATATAGGTAGGGGTTATCCTAGTGCCATTGCAAAATTTTCTTGCTAAAGATTACTATTTATATCAGTAACTATATAAGCTGATTATTTACAGATAAATATTACAGCATGTTCACTTACAAAAAATATGACAGTTTAAAGCAATATTACTCAAATATCTACTCATCTAAACAACAACACGGGGAAAAAAGCTTCTCGCAATGAACCTTGCCCCTTGGGTGGCGCCTTACACAACACTCTTGCACATACTAACTTCCTGGGAAGCGGCTGGAGTTTTCATGCTAAGTACCTGCAAATCTTCGAATTTCCGATTTTTAGACATGTATTTGGGCGTGCTGTTGACAGTCCTCAAGTACTAGGGCACTTTGGGATTCGTGGAGCGAAAGAGAATTTCTTTCCAGAAAAAGAATCACTGAACGCAGGACAACCAGTTCGCAGCTTCCTTCTAAGTTGTGTTTCTACGAGTGACCTGAAGTTCAAGTAATCATCCAATTTTATTCCCAGTATCTCCGAAATTTCTGTAGCATGATCATGAGTCTTTGTTTATGGTCTCGTTAAGGACACTGGAGGGAAAAGAAAGTCCATTTGTGCTGTACAGCAGCACAGCTCTAGGTAAAATATTAATGGTTTCGTGGTATAATCGTAACGAAGGTGTACTGAAGG
>NC_051417.1:3669034-3669414 GCF_015228065.2 Penaeus monodon
CTAACAAGCAAATTAGTGTTCATGAAGATTGCTAAACAAGCAACTATGACTTAAAAGACTAGTTTAGTATTTACGAAGAAGGGGAGAACATTGTGTCAGCCCAAACTCCTCTGAGCGCTGAATCTTAGGAGAAGCAAGATGTTTGATGTCTCTTTTTGTCTAACGAAATATGCAGTAAACGCCACGCCTTAGAAATGCAAACAAATATTTCTATATTTCACGTGAAATGACTGTTTGGACTATTAGAATATTTTCAATGATAAAAAATGCAACAAATTGGGTAATGGAAGCCTTTCAGTGCCGACCTGAAGTCTGAAAAGTAGAGGAAGCCTCGAAATGATTAGGAAAATCAGCAATGAAATTGAACTCTTGTAACGAGA
>NC_051417.1:3669787-3670133 GCF_015228065.2 Penaeus monodon
CGGAGCAGGAAAATTTTGAATATTTTTTCACATCAAATAAAAATCAGTTTGTGTCTTTCGCAAGTTCTGCAGTCTTGCAAACAAAATATAATTATCTACACACAATAAATGTTTTTACTTACTCAAAATAAAGACTTACTGTTTCACACATTGTCCTGGAGGTGGCAAGCATTGTTTGGGCGTAGTTGGCAAAACTATAACTTATCGTTTCTTGTAGAGACACTTGTTGCAGATAAAATTCAATCTGATATCTTAATTTGAATAGTTATATCATTTTGAAACTATTTCCTCACTCGGATTCCTTTCCTGTTGTTGATATTTGCATAATTATTTCAAACACTCACAA
>NC_051417.1:3671669-3671965 GCF_015228065.2 Penaeus monodon
AGACTTCTGGTGCAAATAAGCTTGCTATTTTTTTCCAAAGTATTTGAACTGTAAATGAACACACGTCAAATGCAACACCTAGAAAATAAAAATATTCTAAACCCATCGCAGTTTGACATTAGACGCGGTAGTAATAACTTCTAAGCACTAAGCACTTCTTAGTCCTCAAGTATATGCTCTGCTCTTGACAATAGTCAAGAAGTCCTGTCCATATTTTTTAATCTTACAAGAGCCTTTGACAGTCATAAAATTATTTAAGATAAGTTGTGCTACAGCATTCGTGGTCCATCCTTTCA
>NC_051417.1:3672082-3672647 GCF_015228065.2 Penaeus monodon
CTACATAAATATATCCGATACAATTACGAAATCACACTATCCTATTTTGACATTTTGTCTAAAATCAACTGACTAACACTGTTGCTCAAAAACTAAATCAACTTTACCAATAGTGTGTGTGTGTGCAACAGACTATAAATGCTGACAAAACTTATTACATACTGTTTACAAATAGGAAAGTGTCAGGTTCCTCAACTAAACAACTGTGAAATCTCAAGAACAAGTTTCACAAAGTTCCTTGGATGAATCTAAGACATTTAAGATTCATATAAATAATCTTGCTCATAAAATATCTAGACAGAGTGGCCTCCTTTATCAAATTAAAGATATGCCCCCTCAAACAACTCAAACTCAATTTTAAAACTAGATTATACTTCCTTATTTGCAATAGACTTGATCATGTATTTCAACAAGCCTACCTGATTGTTATACTTGTCATCGGAATCTCGTACACTCACTATAGGTTTTCCAGGTTCCGTCAATCGATCGCCTATATAGGCCTCTACTGTCGAACTCGATTCCTCCCCAGATTCAAGACTCGCCATCATTAAACATATCTAAACGC
>NC_051417.1:3672800-3673407 GCF_015228065.2 Penaeus monodon
TACATGTGGATTCACTATATTTAATTACATTTATCATTATATTATAATCATTAGAATAGGCAAACCTATATTCTTACACCACTCTAACATTTATTATAGAATACTAACAATTCTAATGGATGGTCCCTTGTCTGTAATAATGTCCTGAATTTGGATAGCTGACAGTCATTTTGCACTATATTTGTAACTTTATTGATATAATGAAGATGACTCCTTTTCGTCGTCGAACCGAGATATTGTTTTTCTTTTCTCACTCTTTTTAAGGTGTTCTTCGGTCTTCTGTCTTTGACTGAGCGTTGCCACCTACGACGAGGGACCCTTCGGCTTGAACTCAATTGTCTGACTCAACTCGACCGATTACGAATGGACTGCCGTATTAAATCTATATATGGATTAATAAGCCATACGAGACATTTTTTTCACAACCGTCTATTTCAATAAACCCCTGTCCTCGTCCATAGGTTTACCTCGTATAAGGCTCTGTTGTCATTTTTCTGTATTTCTTGCATTTATCTCTTGTAAATAGCATATGTTTCATAGCGTTACATCTGTTATCTAGCTTAATGCAATAATGTATTTGATGTGTAAAAATACCGCTCATTATATT
>NC_051417.1:3675681-3675937 GCF_015228065.2 Penaeus monodon
ATAAAATACACACAATAAATGTTTTTACTTACTCAAAATAAAGACTTACTGTTTCACACATTGTCCTGGAGGTGGCAAGCATTGTTTGGGCGTAGTTGGCAAAACTATAACTTATCGTTTCTTGTAGAGACACTTGTTGCAGATAAAATTCAATCTGATATCTTAATTTGAATAGTTATATCATTTTGAAACTATTTCCTCACTCGGATTCCTTTCCTGTTGTTGATATTTGCATAATTATTTCAAACACTCACAA
>NC_051417.1:3677350-3677645 GCF_015228065.2 Penaeus monodon
AGACTTCTGGTGCAAATAAGCTTGCTATTTTTTCCAAAGTATTTGAACTGTAAATGAACACACGTCAAATGCAACACCTAGAAAATAAAAATATTCTAAACCCATCGCAGTTTGACATTAGACGCGGTAGTAATAACTTCTAAGCACTAAGCACTTCTTAGTCCTCAAGTATATGCTCTGCTCTTGACAATAGTCAAGAAGTCCTGTCCATATTTTTTAATCTTACAAGAGCCTTTGACAGTCATAAAATTATTTAAGATAAGTTGTGCTACAGCATTCGTGGTCCATCCTTTCA
>NC_051417.1:3677762-3678328 GCF_015228065.2 Penaeus monodon
CTACATAAATATATCCGATACAATTACGAAATCACACTATCCTATTTTGACATTTTGTCTAAAATCAACTGACTAACACTGTTGCTCAAAAACTAAATCAACTTTACCAATAGTGTGTGTGTGTGCAACAGACTATAAATGCTGACAAAACTTATTACATACTGTTTACAAATAGGAAAGTGTCAGGTTCCTCAACTAAACAACTGTGAAATCTCAAGAACAAGTTTCACAAAGTTCCTTGGATGAATCTAAGACATTTAAGATTCATATAAATAATCTTGCTCATAAAATATCTAGACAGAGTGGCCTCCTTTATCAAATTAAAGATATGCCCCCTCAAACAACTCAAACTCAAATTTTAAAACTAGATTATACTTCCTTATTTGCAATAGACTTGATCATGTATTTCAACAAGCCTACCTGATTGTTATACTTGTCATCGGAATCTCGTACACTCACTATAGGTTTTCCAGGTTCCGTCAATCGATCGCCTATATAGGCCTCTACTGTCGAACTCGATTCCTCCCCAGATTCAAGACTCGCCATCATTAAACATATCTAAACGC
>NC_051417.1:3678523-3679092 GCF_015228065.2 Penaeus monodon
ATAATTATAATCATTAGAATAGGCAAACCTATATTCTTACACCACTCTAACATTTATTATAGAATACTAACAATTCTAATGGATGGTCCCTTGTCTGTAATAATGTCCTGAATTTGGATAGCTGACAGTCATTTTGCACTTATATTTGTAACTTTATTGATAATAATGAAGATGACTCCTTTTCGTCGTTCGAACCGAGATATTGTTTTTCTTTTCTCACTCTTTTTAAGGTGTTCTTCGGTCTTCTGTCTTTGACTGAGCGTTGCCACCTACGACGAGGGACCCTTCGGCTTGAACTCAATTGTCTGACTCAACTCGACCGATTACGAATGGACTGCCGTATTAAATCTATATATGGATTAATAAGCCATACAGACATTTTTTTCACAACCGTCTATTTCAAATAACCCCTGTCCTCGTCATAGGTTTACCTCGTATAAGGCTCTGTTGTCATTTTTCTGTATTTCTTGCATTTATCTCTTGTAAATAGCATATGTTCATAGCGTTTACATCTGTTAGCTAGCTTAATGCAATAATGTATTTGATGTGTAAAAATAACGCTCATTATA
>NC_051417.1:3684354-3684486 GCF_015228065.2 Penaeus monodon
TCAAGATGACTCACTATGTGTTTGTGTATGATGTTTTCGAATATTTTGGAGATGATGGAGGTGTGGGAGAGGGGGCGATAATTTCATGGGTCAGTCCGGTCACCTGCCTTGAAAAGAGGGGCTTACATATAA
>NC_051417.1:3685156-3685247 GCF_015228065.2 Penaeus monodon
TTCGAGATCTTGCAGTTCACAGCAAGACGAAGAGAAAGACAGACAGGGATGGATAAAATAAGAAGAGATGTGTGTAGCGTAAACCTGACAT
>NC_051417.1:3685283-3685377 GCF_015228065.2 Penaeus monodon
CAGTGTAAACTGAGTAAAACATCAGAAAAATAGAATTGTGTGTGAAAATGGCTGCGTTGACAATGGCGCAAGACGAGTTTGAGGCAGACTTTAG
>NC_051417.1:3685469-3685822 GCF_015228065.2 Penaeus monodon
CCCAGAACCCATCTTCCAAGTCTCGACATGGAGGCTACATTCTCCAGAAGTAAGTTTCTTATTTAAAATTCACAGGTTGGCATTGGAACACAAGGGAAACAACAGACAATCTCAAAATTAATTTTTATAGGATATTTTACAATGGAAGTGACTGTTGCAACAACAAGGGAAAGGGGGAGGGGGTATATTTTTGACAATTTGAATGAGATATATTCTTATCTCATGGATCTTCATGATTTATTCTTCAGCTTCTGGGGCTAAACTGATATTCATTTACTAAAGTCTATGTATTGTGAAAATTTGGTACTGATTAACTTTTTCACTACTGCATTTATTGCATTATTCAGAATGTT
>NC_051417.1:3687288-3687354 GCF_015228065.2 Penaeus monodon
AAGCCGTGTCATAGTAAGTCCATATGTCGAAATAAGGAAATGTCAATTTGTCTAAAATTGGTTGAT
>NC_051417.1:3687576-3687689 GCF_015228065.2 Penaeus monodon
AAAATACTTGATACAGCCCCTTTTTTTGCAATGCCTGAATATTTTTGCGTTTCATGAAATGAAGAATTCTCAACGTTACACGAAAAGGGTGATTACACACTTCGACGTAACAT
>NC_051417.1:3690140-3690206 GCF_015228065.2 Penaeus monodon
ATCAACCAATTTTAGACAAATTGACATTTCCTTATTTCGACATATGGACTTACTATGACACGGCTT
>NC_051417.1:3691737-3692090 GCF_015228065.2 Penaeus monodon
AACATTCTGAATAATGCAATAAATGCAGTAGTGAAAAAGTTAATCAGTACCAAATTTTCACAATACATAGACTTTAGTAAATGAATATCAGTTTAGCCCCAGAAGCTGAAGAATAAATCATGAAGATCCATGAGATAAGAATATATCTCATTCAAATTGTCAAAAATATACCCCCTCCCCCTTTCCCTTGTTGTTGCAACAGTCACTTCCATTGTAAAATATCCTATAAAAATTAATTTTGAGATTGTCTGTTGTTTCCCTTGTGTTCCAATGCCAACCTGTGAATTTTAAATAAGAAACTTACTTCTGGAGAATGTAGCCTCCATGTCGAGACTTGGAAGATGGGTTCTGGG
>NC_051417.1:3692182-3692276 GCF_015228065.2 Penaeus monodon
CTAAAGTCTGCCTCAAACTCGTCTTGCGCCATTGTCAACGCAGCCATTTTCACACACAATTCTATTTTTCTGATGTTTTACTCAGTTTACACTG
>NC_051417.1:3692312-3692404 GCF_015228065.2 Penaeus monodon
ATGTCAAGGTTTACGCTACACACATCTCTTCTTATTTTATCCATCCCTGTCTGTCTTTCTCTTCGTCTTGCTGTGAACTGCAAGATCTCGAA
>NC_051417.1:3693076-3693208 GCF_015228065.2 Penaeus monodon
TTATATGTAAGCCCCTCTTTTCAAGGCAGGTGACCGGACTGACCCATGAAATTATCGCCCCCTCTCCCACACCTCCATCATCTCCAAAATATTCGAAAACATCATACACAAACACATAGTGAGTCATCTTGA
>NC_051417.1:3695099-3695271 GCF_015228065.2 Penaeus monodon
TTTTTTAATGTTAAATCTTAAAATCCCCCCCCTTTATTATCGGGGATCCTGTTTGCCACAAAGAAAATAACCACCACGGTTCCCGCGGTTCATACACCCCGGGCCCCGGCTTTATGAATACAAAATAAAAATTAAGCTCTAAAATACAAGTGTGTTGTGTGTGTTGTGTGGG
>NC_051417.1:3695312-3696118 GCF_015228065.2 Penaeus monodon
AGGGGGGCAGGCAAGAAAAGCAGGTTAAGCAGGGGGAAAGCTGCGGATAAAAAGAAAGTCATCTCTTTTTTGTTTGATTTTATAGGGTAATAGAAAATTTCCCGGGGTTTTGGGTCATTTTGTAACTCATGCAATCTCTGCGCGGGGACCAAGAGAGCGAGATGAGCCCGTTCCCAAACCCCCTGCCGGGGGCAGCCCTACCACCTGGAAGGCCGCTTTGGGAAAAATGGTCGCTGTCTTGCAGCCACGCCCTGCCGCGAATGAGAGGAACTCCATTATGGCTGCGGGCGAGCCAAAAACCCCCGCTCCGCATTCCCCATTCTCGCTCGCGTATAGAGATCATGTAGTGCATTTATATTTTCCCACAAAACACACACACACACCAACCACGCTTCTGAAAAAAAGGGCCGCGCTCTAACTTTCCCTCGAAACAAACCGTTCCATCAAAATTTTTTGTCCCGACGATCGCCTTCGGCTGCTCGAGGAGAGTTGCCTTTCGGGGGGGGACGCTCGCCTCGAGTGCCAGGGACGGAGCATGGCCTCCGCCCTTTGTGCGGCCGACCTCTGTAGATTTTTCCCCGGGATCCACTAAAGATTTTCCCGAGAAAAGTCTCTTGAGGTGGGGCCCTTTAATTAAACGCTTGGGGTTTAAAGAAAAAACGCTCGACGGAACTAAAAGGGAAGGGAGCCGGGAAAAGACTTGTATGCATTTTTCCACCCGAGGCGCCAGGCCAAGGGGGGTCCTCTGGGAAAGCAGCGTTTGGCACCTCAAAGCCAAAATTTGGCCAAGCCCCAAAGGGACGTGT
>NC_051417.1:3696277-3696510 GCF_015228065.2 Penaeus monodon
ATTCTTCACTCTGTCTCGCCCCTTGCCAGTCCTTTCCCCCCAAAAATCTTGTTAAAATTGCTTAAAATTTTTTCGCCTGTTCCCCTTCTGCTGCTCAGGTTTTTGGAACGTTTAACATTAATCAAAAAACAAACACATGCCATACAAAAAAAACCCCCCCCCCACCACAAACATGAAAATAAAATACCCATGTATGCTCACCACCACGTGCGCCCACAAAAAACCCACCACCC
>NC_051417.1:3697039-3698063 GCF_015228065.2 Penaeus monodon
GGGTTTTCTCAGGTATGAAATCTTACAGAATATGTACAGAAAAGTTAAAAAATGTTAGGTTTTCCCTCGAACCTAGTCTGTTGTAGGTACACGGACTCTGTCAGCAAGGCTGTGCAGATGGTCTGGTTGAGTAAATTTCCCCAACCCTTTCGTACCGCGCGGCCCGACTCGGGCGTTGTGGAGCTGTAAAGCGTCGGGAATTTCATTTTTTCAGTGCAAAACCCAGGGTTGCTATTACGACTGTCAGGGGAATCGCTGGCCATTCAGGAACCCTCTCTTTTGGCTCACTCTAATAAGCTTTTCGGAACGAGTAAGAGCGAAGCCCCCGCGCCAGAATGGGGGATCCCCCTTCTCGGAGCACTTCCAAAGGCTCCGTGGGTAAAAAGTGTTTTTAGTTTTTTTGGCCTCTGGGGAAAGAGAAAAAATTGCAACACATTAAAGAAAGAGGGTGTTTGGGGATAAAAGGCCAACCGGGTTTTCAACCAGTTTTTTTTGACCGTTTTAAAACACTCGCCGGGAATGTCATTTCAACTGCCCAAACAACTTCCCTCAATGCCCCAGTGGCCTGTCTTTAAAATGCTTTGCAAAAAAAAATTCTCCTCTGGCTTTGTGCTCCGTGGGGATTTTTTGGGGCCCCACTTTTTTTTTAAAAAAGAGGTCCGGCTGAACCCCTTTTTTTTTTGTCCTTTTACCTGGGCCCCGCCGGCGGTGGAATTTTTTAAATTTAATTTGCCTGCCCTAAGGTCTGGCTGGCATTACCCGAACGTAACACCCACGCGTCGTCGCTAACAGCATCAGGGCACACCTGTTCTCTTTTTCCCTCGGCACGAGAAATGTAAGGCTTAGACTGTCCCGGGGGTGATTTTTGGGCTTTCAAAAAACTGTTGCGACACAAATCTTGGCATCATAAGAGCCAATACTTCAAAAAAACCTCCCCCCAGATGACAACCAATTCTTATATCTATTATCGTCTATCTATCTTTACATTAAATTTTCATATACACCCAACAAAAAATACACCCCT
>NC_051417.1:3698246-3698335 GCF_015228065.2 Penaeus monodon
AACATGTTTTATTATGGGGTGTATGGGCCCTGGTTAATATATTTACATATATATTTTGGGTTGTATTGTATAGCATATAGGGGGGTGTG
>NC_051417.1:3700050-3700313 GCF_015228065.2 Penaeus monodon
TTTTTGTTTTAAAACATTTGGGGAAAACCCCTTCTCAATATCTGTTACAGAAGATATTCAGCAAAAAAGAAAGAGTAAAAGATCTTTAAAAGATGGTTTTTTTTGGTTCTTTAAAAGTGCATTTTTTTCCTGGAGAGATTATAATTACCAAGTTTTTCCACTTTTTCCAGATATTTTCCCAAATCATCGTGGGGCCCATAGTTTCAAGTCAAGAGCAAACACTTTAATCATTGCCATTTTTTTTTTTAAAATATACATGATAC
>NC_051417.1:3700339-3700968 GCF_015228065.2 Penaeus monodon
CATAAAAAATTTCATTTTTTTCAGTTCACGGGATATAAAACGGGCTGCCTTTCTTTTTACCCCAATTGGCTGACGCAGACGGAGTGGCTATTCCATCTGGAGCCCAAAATTTTAAAAATGGTAACACTAATATACTCAATTTACTCCCCCCCATGCCTGTACAACATGGAAGGGGCTCTTGAGTGGACGGGGGCGCTCCATGCACGCGGGCGAGCGCGCACAAGAACCACTACCGTAAGGTGAGGCGTGCGAGCGACGGGGGGACGTGCTGCCCCGAGAGAGGTTTCGCTATCACTGAACCTCATCCGTTGGGCAACGGGTAATGGTCCTTCCGGGCTGCCCAGCTGTGACGTCACTTTTTCCAGCGCGCGAAGACCCATTTCCACTTCACTCAAAACTTAAAAAGCCTTTTTTTTAGGCATGCGTGGGGATATCCCGGGAAACGATTTCTCTCTTTATGGTAGCCCTCTAAGAGAAATGGGAGCCCTCGTTGGCTCCCCCGGGGCGGGAATTCACCTCCTCAACTGCTCAAGGTCTGACGGAGCCCGGGCTTCTGACCTTTTCCATCGGGTCCTCGTTTTCCCCCCACGCAGATCGGCATCGTGGCCAAGTGGGGTTTTTTTTCTCGG
>NC_051417.1:3704690-3704784 GCF_015228065.2 Penaeus monodon
GGGTATTGTCAACTTAAATGTCAGATACACTTTTGAGGGGGACACTGACTCTGAATCGAATAAAAAGATCATAACCCCAAATCTAAGGAAGTTA
>NC_051417.1:3706178-3706284 GCF_015228065.2 Penaeus monodon
CCCCAAAACAAAACGGGGGAAAACATAACACCCGGAATGGATGATATGCCCCAAACCCCGAAAACAACCAAAAAAAATTTAAGGACGATTATTACCCCCCGCCATC
>NC_051417.1:3706980-3707429 GCF_015228065.2 Penaeus monodon
CTGACCCCTTTCCCACGAAACTCAACTGTTATTGAACTCCGAACTTTTTTTTTTTCAAGCAGTTTTTAAAAAATTTTTTCCCGGGAATGGGAAAACGCTATGCCAACACTTAATCTACGAAAAACCCGTCCGGAAGGGGGGGCGCTCCACGACCTGTCCCTTACTAGTCTACAATATTAAAAAGGGGGCAAATTGACAACCCCCAGTGGTCGGATAAACACCTGCCCAAATTAGCCAGGTTTAAAAAAGAGGCTAGCGCATGCCCCTGAGCAAGATCTATATAGATAAGGTCTTGTCATGCAGTTCTGCGCAGCTTTTAGGGGTCAGGAAATGGCGTCACGTGGACTGATAAAACGGGGTAGGGGGGAAAGAAAATATAGGGTGGGGGGGAATAAAAAGAAAAGGGTAGAAAATTGAAAAAAAAAGATTTTTTAGACCCCTTTTTTAAA
>NC_051417.1:3707583-3707896 GCF_015228065.2 Penaeus monodon
AAAAAAAAAAACCCCCAACACACACACACAAAACACCCACAAAAAAAAATAATAAAAATTTTTTAAAAAATTTATAAAATTTTTAAAATTTATATATAAAAAAAATATTGGGGAAAACCCCCAGGTGTGAAGGAAGCCCGGTCGCTAGATTCACGAGAGGTTGGTCTTAGTACAGATGGGAAAGGGGTCCGGCTTGCGGTTTATTTTAAAAGGTGATGTGAGACCCCAGATTTCCCGTGTCCTCAGCTTCCAGGTGTGGGGGTGGAGGCATGACCCTTTTTCTCGTCTGTCTGCCGTTTCTCCCCTGTCCCGG
>NC_051417.1:3708804-3709305 GCF_015228065.2 Penaeus monodon
AAAGTAAAGATTTATATTAAATTTTTTTTTATTCATGCAAAAAAGTCGTGTTTTTGTATATGGAATGGCCCCTCCCACAGAGTTTTAGAGAAATTAAAATTGCATATATAAATTATAAAATATTATATATTAAATATAAATATATATTTTAAAATAATAATAATATAATATATTTATCGGGCCGTGGGGAGGCGGGGGGTCACGAGGGTCTTCGAAAACCCTGATTAAACGGGCCCTTTGCTTTTGGGCCCCCTGTCGGACCGGCCCCGAGGGAGAATCCTTGTGGAAAGTCCCGGGTAATTTGTGAACGAATTAGCTCTGTCGAAAGAATGTGAACGAGGAGGCGCCGCCCCCTTTTACTGGTCCAAGTGCGCATCCTCCCACCCCCTCTGTCTCCCTCTTATTTTTTTGTGTTCCCCCGTTGTTGCTCCCTTCCCGGGGCTCTCCCCTTGGGGGTACTCGAGCCTTTTGACCTGCAGCCCAGAAGTGGGGGCCCCTTTT
>NC_051417.1:3709328-3709988 GCF_015228065.2 Penaeus monodon
TTCCCTGCCTCCTGAACCCGCATCCTCGACGACGCGCGTTTCACGGAATCGTCAAGAGGACATTTTTTTATTCGCGCGGGCCCTATTCCAATTCTCCCTCGGACCTGTTGCGATTTCAGAAACTGCTTTGATTTCGCTGTCCCAAAAAAATCTATAGTCTCACTATTTTCGCGGGGAGCTGGAAATAATCGCTAAAATATATCATTTTTTGGCCATTTTTTTAAAAAGGGGTTAAAAAATCCCATGGCCTTACAAATATGTATAAGGTTCAAAAATCATCCGCCATTTTTAAAAAATCCCCGAAACCCCTTCCCCCCCACCCCGTCCCACACCGAGCAGGAAGGGCGCGCGGCGCCGGGCGCCCATAACGTCGTATCGCCCTTGGGGGTGCTTTGTGTCGGCCCCAAAAAGCGGTGTGTGAGCTGACAAACCTTTTTTCCCTCCCCCTCCCTCCCCCCCCAGCTGCACGAGGGAGCGAACGAGACAGGCTTTCGGCTTACGACTAATTTACACATTCTGCTTTTCTTCTTATTACCTTTAAGGCCCATGTAAAAATAAACAAGCATTATCAAACTTAAAAGGGAAAAGAGGAAGCAAAAAGAAAAATCGCATCACAACGACAAACAAAGTGCGGGGCTCCTTCCCCATTTCCCTAAGATA
>NC_051417.1:3710038-3710534 GCF_015228065.2 Penaeus monodon
ACGGGGGAAGATTTAGGAGGAAATTATTTGACGTTGCCTTTCGCCCCTCGTATCCCCAAAGGTATTTTTGTGATATGTTTATTCATCCCTACTTACTTATACCTACTGTCGCAAAAACAAATTTTTAACCCCTTATGTTAAAGGTAAGATTAGGCCTGTAATCTAGGCCTATATTTTCATGGGAAAAATATTAAATACATTTTTATAATGCCAATATTGACACCTGGAAACAAATAATCACCTCTATCAACTTCAAACCCCGCATTTTTTTTTCGCGCATTTTTTTTCCAACTCATGACGTATATCCTTAAAACTACAAAATGGGGGGGCCCCACAGTGAGGTTTTTTTGGGCCAGATCACTGTGGCTCGCGGCCGCCCTCCCCCGCCGCGGTCCCGTGTCAGTGCTTCCCCCATTGTATTATTTCCTAAGTATACCTAATTACTATACTTCCCCCTGGTTACGTATGTGTCTGTATAACATCAATTAAAAACCCC
>NC_051417.1:3711014-3711118 GCF_015228065.2 Penaeus monodon
CTTTTTTGGGGTTTTTATTCTGGTTTTTTTGGGAAAAAATCCATTGGTTTCAAACCACAAGAAAATTTTAAATTTTTTGAATTTTAATATCGGAAATTTTGAGA
>NC_051417.1:3712510-3712578 GCF_015228065.2 Penaeus monodon
CTTCTTCTAAGCTTTGTCCCACGACAGACACTAGATTTTTATTACAATTTCTCACTCACACCCAAGTT
>NC_051417.1:3716988-3717467 GCF_015228065.2 Penaeus monodon
TTTAAGCTTCAGTCATCAAAATAGGGTCCAGGGCCCTGTTAGTATGCTTGCAAAAACTAGTGGAACTCTACCCTGAGTTACAATGTGGCTTCCGTGCTCGCAGATAGACACGATCTCCTATTGCCAGCCATAGGAGAAATGCCGTGAGCAAGAAATGCCTCTGTATGTCGCTTTCGTTGACCTGGCAAAGACATTCCACCTTGTGAACACAGAGGGACTTTTTCAGACCCTACCCAAGATAGGGTGTCCACCCAAAGCATGATCAAGTCTTTTTACAATGGCATGTAAGGTACCGTAAGGTTCAATAGCAGCTGCTCTGAGGGCTTTGACATATGCAGCTGAGTGAAACAAAGCTGTGTGCTTGCCCCCAACCCTGTTTGGGATCTTTACTTTACTGCTCCACCATGCCTTTGGTTCCTCATCTGCAGACATATATCTCCAGACAATTTCAGATAGTAGACTCTTCAATCTAGCCGGGC
>NC_051417.1:3718750-3718826 GCF_015228065.2 Penaeus monodon
CAGCGATACCAGTTGAGCGGCGACTTTACTTACCACAGATGAATGTATATTTATACTGTACATATGTATGCCTCCT
>NC_051417.1:3718969-3719478 GCF_015228065.2 Penaeus monodon
ACACACGCAGACAAACATACACAAGAATTCAGAGCACCTCCGCCACGGGCACTTTGGACTGAGCCCCGCCGAGCGAGTCTGGAAGCCCGGCCGTCCGCTGGCCAAGGCCGCCTTGGCGTTTTTGCCAGCGGTCGGACTCGGTGCACTTCCTGCCTCTCGCCCCGCGCCGCGGCCCCTCTCAGCCATGTGGCCAGCCCTCCGTCCTCCTCAGCTCGCTACACTTTCGCTCAACGGCTCTTGTAAATAAACATTGCTCTGCTATAGTTTACAGCATTATCTTATTCTGATTCTTTTGTTAACGTTCACGTGTCTGATGATGGATACCTGCAATGCTGTCTCTTTCTGCAGACCTCCGCTGTGAGAAAGTCGTTCTGTTGTACGAAGGACGTGACGCTCGGCGCCGTCAAGCTTGGTTCCGCGTCAGATCCAGTTACGCTGCGGGGAGGCAAAGGCCGGAGGGACACTGCCCTGCCACCGGACGGAAGTTTACACACTTACATACAAACTCG
>NC_051417.1:3720707-3721047 GCF_015228065.2 Penaeus monodon
GTTTCTTTGTTTCTTAACTATCCCTTGCACAGTAGACCTTGCTACTTTCACCCTTTCGGCAATTTTTTTTAGCAGGTGTAGCCTTCTTCGTGGATAACAGCAGCCTTCGCCCTGTCGTCCAAACTCAGTCTGGGAACAAAGGCCTTACTCTATAACAGGTAAAATTCTACTTCAGAGAAATAGTAAACAAATAGTAAACAAATACTATTTGTCAATGGTGAGTGAGTAATCAAATTGTAAAATAAATCTTCAAGTTACATTAAAAATGAATTTGATTGAAAGATCATTTAATCACCAAAAATATTGAAGAACTCTTTATAAAACAGGTGAAAATTTGGTG
>NC_051417.1:3721106-3721416 GCF_015228065.2 Penaeus monodon
AGTAACGAAGCAACAAGAATCAAAGCGAAGGCAGCCAAAAGAGGGTCTTTTAGGAAAGCCTTCTGCTCGCTAATCTACATGAACTTTTCAGTGATTCTTATTGGGTTTTATGTTCAATTCAAGAAAAAATCGTAGAAATAGTAAAGCTGATGATAAAAAGATAATAATAGGCAATAACTTTCTTAAAATTTTTTTGATATGTTTCAGTCATATTTTCAAGTTTCCATCTGGATATACCAAGTAACAGAAGCAAAATCTCGAATTGAGCTAAAATGCGGTAGTGGCTGGTTAGTACTGGCCAGTGTGTGTG
>NC_051417.1:3725658-3725985 GCF_015228065.2 Penaeus monodon
CGCTTCATTAAAAATTTTCTATATATGTAAATTTATAAAGATAATCAGGCGTCGGCAACATGCGGCCCGCGGAGTCCGAATCCGTCACCCTGATTGATATTCCTATAACAATCCGGCGCACAACAGCCCAGCCAACTAAACTAGTAAGTGATATTGGCTGGCGGATGGAGTAAATTGGCATGGCTGAGATCTTCACAGTGAATGGTTTTATATTGTTATTATTTTTTTAAATTTCATGAAGTCTAATCACTACTTTGATATACATTTTTTATACACCTAGGTACTGTTGGGTTTTCTTCTAGAAACTCTCTGGCCTTCGCACCGAAT
>NC_051417.1:3728888-3730511 GCF_015228065.2 Penaeus monodon
GTGTGTTAATGTATGTGTATACAGACACATACGTAACCAGCGGAAGTATTAGTAATAGTAGGAATATACGTAGGAATATAATACAGATGAGGGAAGCAGCTGACACGAGGACCGCGGCGCGAGAGGCGGCCGCGAGCCGACATGTGATCTCGGCCACAAAACCTCACTGATCAGGCTGCCGGACGTGTAGTTTAAGGATATACTGTCATGAGTTGGATAAAAATGCGCGCAAAATGCGAGTTGAAGTGTGATAGATGGTGATTGATTATAGTTTCCAGGTGTCAATATTGTGCATTAGTAAAAATGTATTTAATATATTTCCATGAAAATATAGGCCTAGATTACAGGCCTAATCTTACCTTATAACATAAGAGTTAAAATTGTTTTTTGCGACAGTAACTGGTATAAGTAATGTATGGATGAATAAAACGATATCACATGAATACCTTCTGTGATACGAGGTGGCGCTACAGGCAACCGTCAATCAATTTCCTCCGTCAATCGTTCCCCCGTAAACTACAAAAGAGAAGGAAAATAGAAACAAAGCCAATAAACAAGAAAATATACTTAGGGAAATGGGGAAGGAGCCCCGCACTTTGCTTGTCGTTGCTGATTGCGATCTTTCGTTCTGCTTCCTACATTTCCTTGTCTAGCTTTGATAACTGCTTGTATTATTGTTGACATGAGGCACTTTAAAGGTAATAAGAAGAATAATGCAGAATGTGTAGAATTAGTCGTAAGCCGTAAGCCTGTCTCGTTCGCTGCCTCGCTGCAGCTGGCGGGGGAGGGGAGGGGGAGGGAGAAAGGTGTCAGCTCCACACACCGCATTTATGGGCCGACACAAAGCACGCCCAAGGCGATACGACGTTATGGGCGTCCGGCAGCCGCGCGCCCATTCCTGCTCGGTGTGGGACAGGGGGTGGGGGGAAGTGGTTCGTGGGAGTTTTAAAAATGGCGGATGATACTTTGAATGCTGTATACATATTTGTAAGGCCCATGTGGATATTTTAAGCCACTTTTTCAAAAATGGCCAAAATGATCGATTATTTTAGCGCATATATTTCCAGCTCTCCCTGCGAAGAATAGTGAGACTATAGCATGTGTTTGGACAGCGAAATCAAAGCAGTTTCTGAAATCGCAGACAGGTACGAGGGAGGAATTGGAAAGAGGCCGCGCGAGATACAAAAAGTGTCCTCTTGAGCGACTTCCGTGAAACGCGTCGGTCGTCGAGGATCGCGGGTTCAGGAGGCGAGGCGAAGGGGTGGGGGTGGGGGAGGGGAAGCACGAGAGGCACTTCTGGGCTGCAGGTCAAAAGGCTCGAGTACCACTCAAGCGGAGAGCTCCGGCAGGAGACAACAACAGTGGGAACACAAAAAGGATGAAGAGGGAGACAGAGGCGGTCGGGAGGATCGCGCACTTGGCACCAGTGAAGCAGGGCGGCGCCTCCTCGTTCACATTCTTTCGACAGAGCTAATTCGCTTCACAAATTACACCGGGACTTTGCCATCAAGGATTGCTCCCTCGTGGGCCGGATCACGACAGTGGGACCAAGCGAAGGCGTTTAATCACGGGATTTCGAAGATGCCTCGTAGATTCCCCCTGCCTCGCCACTGGACACGATAA
>NC_051417.1:3730587-3730655 GCF_015228065.2 Penaeus monodon
GCAATTTTAATTTCTCTCGAACTCTGATAGGAGCGGGCCATTGCCATATACAGAAAACACGACTATTC
>NC_051417.1:3732031-3732418 GCF_015228065.2 Penaeus monodon
ATCCTTCCCCCATCCTACTATTTTCTTATCCCCTCTACTCCGTTCTTAGTCAGCTCCACGTGACGCCACTGGCCTGA
This sequence comes from Penaeus monodon, assembly GCF_015228065.2. Classification (NCBI taxonomy): domain Eukaryota; kingdom Metazoa; phylum Arthropoda; class Malacostraca; order Decapoda; family Penaeidae; genus Penaeus; species Penaeus monodon. Next base: position 3,732,109 of record NC_051417.1, read on the forward strand.
TCACCTAAAGCTGCGCAGAACTCGCATTGACAAGACCTTATCTATATAGATCTTGCTCATGGGCATGCAGCTAGCCTCATTAAACTGAGCTGAATTGGGCAGGTGCTTATCCGACCACTGGGGTGTCAGATTCTGCTCCCTTTAATATTGTAGACTCAGTAAGGGACAGGTGCGTGGAGCGCCACCTTCCGGACGGTTTCGTAGATTAAGTGTTGGCAGTATGCGTGTCATTACCGGAAATTTCTTTAACTGCTTGAGAAAAAACGTTCGGGAGTTCAATAACAGTTGAGTTTCAGTGGGTACGGGTCAG
>NC_051417.1:3738075-3739003 GCF_015228065.2 Penaeus monodon
TCCCACTTGAGCCACGATGCCGATCTGCGTGGCGGCAACGAGGACGCCGATGGAAAGGTCAGAAGTCACGGCTCCGTCAGACCTTGAGCAGTTGAGGAGGTGAATTCCCGCCCCGGAGGAGCCAACGAGGGCTCCCATTTCTCTTACCGAGGGCTACCATGAAATGAGAGAAATCGTTTCCCTCATGGATATACCCCACGCATGCCTAGAGAAAAGAGCTTTTTAAGCTTTGAGTGAAGTGGAAATGGGTCTTCGCGCGCTGGATATAAGTGACGTCACAGGCTGGGCAGCCTGGAAGGACCCAGTTACCTGTTGCCGAGACGGATGAGGCTTCAGTGATAGCGAAGCCTCTCTCGGCGCAGCACGTCCCTCCCCGTCGCTCGCACGCCTCACCTTACGGTACGTCAGGCTTCTTGTGCGCGCTCGCCTGCGTGCACTGGAGCGCCCCCGTCCACTCAAGATGCCCTTCCATGTTGTACAGAGCATGGGGTGGAGATAAATTGAGTATGATTATGTGTTACCATTTTGAAGTTTGGTCTCCAGCATGGAATAGCTCACTCCGTCTGCGTCAGCAGATTGCGTAAACAAGAATGGCAGCTCAGTTTTATATCCCAGTGAACTGAAAAAGTGAAATTTTATGAAAAAAATGAAGAAAAAAGTAATCATGTGATCATTATAGAAAAAAATGGCAATGATTAATGTGTTTGCGTCTTGTACTTGAAACTATGGCCTCACGAGTGATTGGAAAGATATCTGGAAAAATGTGGAAAATACTTGGTAATTATAATCTCTCCAGGAAAAAGATATGCACTTTGTAAAGAACAAAGAAAACCATCTTTTAAAGATCTTTTACTCTTTCTTTTTTGCTGAATATCTTCTGTAACAGATATTGAGAAGGTTTTCCAAGTGTTGTAAGACAAAATGAATG
>NC_051417.1:3740932-3741874 GCF_015228065.2 Penaeus monodon
GACGAATTAGGTTGTCATCTCGTGGAAGGAGGTTTATTTGACACGTATTGGCTCTTATGACTGCCAAGATTTGTGTCGCAACAGTTCTTTGAAAGCCTCATAAATCACCTCCAGACAGTCTAAGCCTTACACTTCTCGTGCCGAAGGGAAAGAGAACATGGTGTGCCTCTGATGCTGTTAGCGACGACGCTGTGGGTGTTACGTTCGGGTGAATGCCAGCCAGACCTTATGGCAAGGCAAATTAAGTAAAACAATTCTCAGCCGCCTGGCAGGACCAGCGTCAGGACAAAACAAAAGCGGTTCAGCCAGGACCTCAGTTTTCAAAAAAGTGTGGCCCGAAAAAATCCCCACTGGAGCACAAAGCCAGAGGAGAATTTGTTTTGCAAAGCATTTTAAAGACAGAGCCACTGGAGCATTGAGGAAGTTGTTGCGGACAGTTGAACTGACATTCCAGGCGAGTGATTCAAGCGGTCAAAAAATCTGGTTGAAACCAGGGTTGGACCCTTTCATCCAAAGCACCCTCTTTCTTTAATGGTGTTGCACAGTCAGTTCTCTTTCCACAGAGGCAGACTAACTAAAAACACTTATTACCTCACAGTGAGCCTTTGGAACGTGCATCCGAGAAGGCGGATCCGCGATTCTGGCGCAGGACTTCGCTCTTACTCGTTCCGAAAAGCTTATTAGAGTGACTGCAATAGAGAGGGTTCCTGAATGGCCATGCGATTCCCCTGACATGTCGCTAAATAGCAATCCCTGGGTCGCACTGAAAGCTGAAGTTCCCGACGCTTACAGCTCCACAACGCCCGAGTCGGCCGCGCGGCTACGAAAGGCTTGGAATTCACTCACACCAGACCATCTGCACAGCATTGCTGACAGAGTCCTGTGTTACCTACAACAGATCTAGGTTCGAGGGAATACCTAATCAGTTATTAGACTTGATAC
>NC_051417.1:3742276-3742987 GCF_015228065.2 Penaeus monodon
TTATTGATTAATGATATAACGTTCCTAAACCTGAGCAGCAGAAGGGCTAACAGGCGACCAAAAGTTAGAGCACATGTTAACAAGACCTTTCGGGCGGAGGACTGGCAGAGCGGCGAGACAGAGTGAAGAATAAGCGGAAAAGGAAAAGGAAGAAAAACAATGAGGAAGGCAAGTGCAATCGTGACCTTGACTTTGCTCGAATCCCCACTCTCTCTGCCTTCCTGACCCCGGCCCTCCCCCCTCTCCTCCTGTCCAGTGACCCCCCCTCTCTGTTCACCCTCTCCCCCCACACGTGCCCTTGGGGCATTGGCCAATTTTGGCGTGAGGTGCCAAACGCTGCCGTTCCAGAGGACCTCCCTTGGCCTGGCGCCTCGTGCGTGGAAACTCGCATTACATAGTCTTTCCCTGGCTCCTTCCGCTTTTAGTTCCGTCGAGCGTTTCTTCCGATAACCCCAAGTCGTTATAATTAAGGCCGCACCTCAAGAGACTTTTCTCGGGAGTCTTTAGTCGGATCCGGTGAACATCTACAGAGTGTCGGCCGCACAAGGACGAGGAGGACCATGCTCCGTCGCCTGGCACTCGAGGCGAGCGTCCGGCGCCGAAAGTGCAACTCTCCTCGAGCAGCCGAAGGCGATCGTCGGCACAAAACTTCGATGGCACGACGTGTTGTTTCGAGGCAATGTTCATGAGCGCGGCCCTTTCTTCAGAAGC
>NC_051417.1:3743019-3743329 GCF_015228065.2 Penaeus monodon
TAACATATATAAATGCACTACATGATCTCTATACGCGAGCGAGAATGTCAATGCGGAGCGGGTGTTGGCTCCGTCCCGCAGCCAGTAATGGAGTTCCTCTCATTCGCAGGCAGGCGCAGTCGGCATGCAAGACAGCGACCATTTCCTCAAAGCGGCCTTCCAGGTGAGTAGGCTGCCAGGCAGCGAGGTGGCATCGGGCTCATCTCGCTCTCTTGGTGCAGCGCAGAGATTGCATGAGATTACAGAATGACACGCGAATTCTCTAATTTACACATATAAAATCAAACAAAACAGAGATGACTTACATTTT
>NC_051417.1:3743449-3743563 GCF_015228065.2 Penaeus monodon
TTGTATTTTAGAGCTTCTTAATTTTATCTTGTATTCATAAAGCCAGGCGCGGGCTGTATGAGCCTTGCGGGACACCGTGGTGGTTATTTTCTATAGTGTGCAAACAGAGATCCC
>NC_051417.1:3743696-3744560 GCF_015228065.2 Penaeus monodon
ACACACGCACGCAAAGCACCAGCTTTGGAGTCCAGTGGTGACCGGGGCGAAATTGGTCATGCACGCCTGGCTTTACGGTTTGTATATCGCTCACGTTGACGTCAAGAGGTGCTCTGTCCTTCCTCACTGAAGGACAACGAAGGACTTTGTATAGTTTTCTTGTGGCATTAAGATTGATGGAGCGATACCCGCGCTTACATGTACAAAATCTTCTTTTGCTGTAGCTTTGTTATATAACAGTACTCAGACGTGCTTTTCATCGCCCGTTTCAAGAGCCGTAATCGCAGGAAGAGGATTTATTCTGACACAATCAGCTGCATTTGTTCAGCGCCCTCAACTGCCAACTTACAACCGGTTGCTTCCATTACCTCCATCACTGTTATTACGAGATGGGTGTGTATCAATACAAATAACAAATTACTGACGATACCGCGATGCGGTCATAGAAATCAATTTCAGCTACATTATCTAGGCTTTTAATTCTATCACGCAGAAAGGTTCGTACACATCACCAAGAAGCTGATCGGCGCATTGTAAGAATACCTTCCACTGTCATTATAAAAATTCACGATAACGGTCCGTTTCGGTTCTGGCATGATATGAGTGCGAATGGAAATGGAGGCACGAGGGAAAAAAGTTTCTGGCTCGCGTCAGTTCACGCCGGAAACTTGACGACCAAGGGAGGAGTCTTGACGCGACATGACCTTGCTGCGGCCTCTCGCGCCCCAAAGGTCAGGGAGAGTCTCGGACATGCTCTTGCTCGAACGCTACGGGAGGGAACACGCTTCCGTTTGCGTTATTAGACCTGTTTGTGTATTTTTTATTATTATCACAAACACAAATCCCCTAGCCCTCCCCCACATA
>NC_051417.1:3744667-3744812 GCF_015228065.2 Penaeus monodon
ATGGTTAACACGAATGCCTTTATATGCAATAGGAATGTTTAAATCTCTCCTATTATGGGTCCACGGAGGTTTGCTGTTAAATTTCACAATCAAACTCTAGTGTAAGTAAATAGTTTATGTTCATGGAGCTAGTCTAGATTTTGAG
>NC_051417.1:3744903-3744975 GCF_015228065.2 Penaeus monodon
GTCGTAGGGCGTAGTGGCTTCGTGGTGTTAACCGCCTTTTGAAACTGGTTCCAAATCCTTGTCAGGGTATAG
>NC_051417.1:3745085-3745275 GCF_015228065.2 Penaeus monodon
CTTAATTACGTGTGTGTGGAAATATATAATGTAATGTGTCCGTCCCTGTTCCCCTCCCCTCCAGCTGGGCCCATGGCGCGTGACTCGGCGCGTCCTGCTGTTCATCACCGTCTTCTGCGCCGTCATCATGGTCTTCGGCGCAATTGTCCTTAAAACACACATGTTCGACGAGGACGAGAACTTCGACTGG
>NC_051417.1:3745301-3745387 GCF_015228065.2 Penaeus monodon
GGAGTGGGAGGGCCTGGACGAGCTGAGCGGAGGCGACGCAGTCATGCTCGTCATCATCGGCCTCGCCGGTGAGCCTCGGGGAGAAA
>NC_051417.1:3746818-3748259 GCF_015228065.2 Penaeus monodon
TCTCACATGAGCATCCCCGAATGTCTTGTGATGCGCAAATGAATGTTCCATCCGCGTACTGTAGCCAACCGCATAAGAGATTCGGAATGCGGAGCGGCGAGAAAGTCCCACGTGGTCCCCTCTCACTTTCACCAAAGGGCGTCGGTCTTCATCGACAACGCTCTTCATGAGAGATCAGTCTTGGGACTAATTATTTCAAACGTTACCAAATCCTTCACTTTGTTTGCTTGGACACTTCCGGCAGCGGGCGAGTGTTCCGCGCCTTGCCCCCCATAGCGGCCAGTATCGCCTCGGAGCGGAGGCCCCACGCGAGGAAGGGAGGCGGCGAGTGTGGGCGGGTGCTGGTTGGATATGGGGTGGGGGTGGGGGGGAATACCTGTCGGGGTCGACCACTTTTTGTGCGATTCTCGAAAGGTCGTAGGCGCGGGCTGGCGGGCGGACTAGAGGACTGACTTTAAGGCCAGTCATTAGCATTTGATGGAAATTTACATGTGTAATAGGTAAGTGCCACACCCTCTCTCATTTTTAAAAAATCAAACACGTCTTTCAGGGAATAAACTGAGAAAAGTTAGCCACGCCGATCACCAACGCATTAAGACGGAGAACTATAGAAGTGGTACAAAAAGGCGCACGTGTGGCTTGGAATGCGTCACCGAGATCTTTTGTTAGACTTCATTTTGTGGCTTTTATATCTAAATGGCTTTTAACTCCCGTCCTTGTAAACGTAAATAATGCAGAGACCCGAGGGAATATATTCATGCAGAGAACAAAGTAAAAAAGTTAATTCATTAAAAACACTGATACATCAAATGTTGCAATCACGTTTGATTTGATCAAGGTAAAGGCGGTGAGGCAACGGCCGGGTCGAAGGAGGAAGTGCGAGTTCTACGCAGATTGTCTGAAATCGAATGGTCGATGCAGAGATATCTCGGACTCTGCAGCAGATAAGTCGAACTGAAAACCCGTCGCGGGAGAATTTTCTTTTCAGCTACCGCCTCGAGGCCAACAGAGGCTTCCTAGGATCTACACTATGAAAACTGTCTTATATTACGTACTTGTAAGAAAAGCTAATTTTACTTTATTAATTTTAATGGTGACACCAATGGTAACGAATTGTATATGACATTATTTTCTTTCCTGAATTTGACACCCCTGCTCATAAGTAGACGTTTCGTCGGGGGAGTGAAGGCAATTCACATTGCCACAGCGAAATCGCCTAGACTTGTTTTTGCATGAGAGATCTCGCCAGATCTGTCGTTTCCCTGCCTCCGCTGCGGGCCGTAAATGTCACAGCAGCAGCCACGGCAGTCAGCACTGCCAGGCAGCGAGAGGAGCTGTAGACGAGGATGGCGAAGAGGGAAAAAAGTCACTCAGTGTCGATCTGAAATGCGCTTATAGCGGGAATCCTCCTCGCCTCGGACGGGACCTTCTCTCGCTCGAT
>NC_051417.1:3748799-3749132 GCF_015228065.2 Penaeus monodon
TCGTAGTGGTACCTCTCCTTATCCTGGCTTATCCTTGTCCCTCTCTCGGTGCCTGCTGACGAGTGTTCCCTTGCAGGCGTGGCGGCGCTGGCAGCATGCGGCGGCTGCTTCATGGCAACCTCGAACTCGCCGCAGCAGCTGACCTCAGACTCGGGCTCCATCTTCACCCTCAGCGGCGCGGTGCCTCCGCCCGCCCCCGCTGGCGCCACGCTGCCCCGAGCCGCGCCCCCGCCCTCCCGCCACCCCCGCAGCGCCCGCAGGTCAACCCCCAGCGAGGGCAAGCTCGCGTCGGGCCACTCGCTCGGCCCCAGCTACCCGCATAACCCCGACTTT
>NC_051417.1:3749166-3749931 GCF_015228065.2 Penaeus monodon
AGAACCAGAGCTACCCACAGAACCCGAGCTTCCTGCCTCCGGGCTATCCCCCCCACCCACCCCCCAGCTACTCTGCCCCGAGTTACCCTCCCGGTGGGCACGTCCAGGGCGGGCTAGGCCATGCCCCTGCGACTCTAGCCGACCTCCCGCCCCCCTACACCCCCGGCCACATGGGCCAGCAGCGACGGTAGACAGACTCCGCCTTCTCAGGATCGCGCGCCGACTGCACTCGCGCTCCGAGGCTGATCGTGAGTGAAGCGCTGCGGCCGACAGACACGCGGCGTCCACGGACACGGCAGTAGTTCTGGCACGGGATTCTCGGGCAGACTGTATACCTTGACCTAAATCGCGAGGCAACTTGCAACGCCTTTGGACTCCCGCAGCATCCCCAGGTGCGGAAAGGTCTCCCAGGACGTTGCCTTTGCCCCTCGTCCGTTCGTCGTGCTGCGGTGAAGGCGGGGCAGCGGCGCCCGTCGGATCCCAGTGCTTCATTCGGTGGCCAAGTAAGAGCGACGAGGCACCACACACCTACAGGTACTCCAGGAGTTTCGCTTTTACGTGACAGACATTCCGCTGCGGGGAAAAGGGAATGAAGACAATGGACCTGTCGCCTTAATGGCGCGGAAAACATTGCATCCTGGTGGTCATGTGTGTGGGTTCATGACTGCTTCCGGTTGTAAGTGTGTGTGTGTGTGCGATATTAGAACATGTGCATACTTTTCGTATTAAGGTTCAATCTTACCGTGACATTTGCATCTTTTAGGA
>NC_051417.1:3750458-3750600 GCF_015228065.2 Penaeus monodon
AGGTGAACTTTGAGATGTATTAGAAATAAACACAAAAAACAGATATGTGATACACTAAAGTTTTAGATCCTAAGAAAAATATGTATATAATGAATAGAAATGAAATATATTTTATGGCAAATGTTTTATTTAATATCCGTAA
>NC_051417.1:3752216-3752781 GCF_015228065.2 Penaeus monodon
TGTCGCAGATATGGCTCATCACGACTAGGGAGATAGGATTCCATTCCTCAGTTATGACTGTTTGAAGAAAAACTGCCTGTTTCGTCACGGAGTGGACTTCTTGGGGCAAGCTGTAACAATCAGCAGTTACCAACATCAGCATCCATAAAACTCCACTCGTTGAAATTGAAATCAAACATAAACCGTCTTTTGTCGGTACAAAATTCCAACGCATTTGCTGCTGAATGCACTGCCAGGCATACGGCAAGTTAAGGAAAAACATCGAACACTTAATTCCACACAGTATGCTCAAGTATCAACAATAACATAGCAGCATTTACTCTAACCATATGCACATGAACTCACGGAGCATAAAGCACATAATTCGGTCAACAATTATTTTTTGAGCTACTGTGGTGGTTTTCGTTTAAACTGCATTTCATTTTCGCTATGTAATTATGGAGGAAAGAGCTCTTCCCTATATATACGTATCGACCGATTACTGTAACAATTTTTTTTATCTTATCAGCATTATATGAAAATGTTTATTTAAAGTCACTTTATAGGATTTCTCTTAAAATTCAAA
>NC_051417.1:3752821-3756082 GCF_015228065.2 Penaeus monodon
GCTGTTAACAAAATGCAGTTTTTAACATTGGAAATGAGACATTGGGCTTCTTTAGTTAAAAGATAAGCAAAATAGACAAAAGGTGGGCCTCTAGTAACGAATTTCATGCTTGCACTCAAGCTAAAGGGGCGGAGTTTAAATGTGAAGTAAAATAGCACATTGCTGGAATCCTGAAGCCTCTTCTAAGCATTGGCACCTTAGTTGATCTACCAAAGACTGCTACAGAAAGCACTTCATATGTCTTACTCCTAATTTCCCAATATGTTTCATGTATTCACGAATTTAAATGGTGTATCGCCTTCTCTTAATAGTAAATACCAATCAAAACTTACATATTCAACCTTCATCTACTTGTTCTTTTCCAAACAAAATATACTTCTAGTGTAGACATGACCTAGGAAATTTCTGTCTTTTCACATCACAGCTTGAGGTTTTCCATGATTCCTCTAAGGACCCACAATCTTGATATCAGGTTGACTAGTTCACTAGCAGCTGTCTGTAGCCACCCTACATACTAAGTCATCTTTGCCTGTGAATATTTCACTGACACGAGCAAGTGGCCTATTATGTCTGGGTGGAGCTAGTCCATAACCATTACTAGATCACCAACTTTAAGATTAGCTTTGCTGGCAACCATTTAGAACGTATTTGTAAAGATGGAACACGTTTCTTAATTCTACTCCAAAACTGAGCTGCTATATATTGCACATATCTCCACCTTTTATTACAGGGATCTGTTTTACTAGCCTTGGTCAGTGGGGCATTACAACCTGCAGAGCATTGAACTCCCACTCGATGTTTTTTTCTCAAGTAGCTTATTGTGCAGCTTGGGATGCTGCTTCTTTAAACTCCCAATATAGTCCAACAAAATTGGTAGAATCGTCAAGATCTTATTTCATGTCCTTTCCTACTTATGAATCTTGCTAAGCCATTAATGAAAAAATCTGTTTCCAGTTACTTTCCAAAATGTATTGCTCTAATTACTTAACCTGTAAAAATACTACCATACCTTTTTTGTGCCCAGAAAGGGCACGAAATAAGTAGATTTAGCTTTTGCTAATCTGTCTTCAAGAAGGTCACTCATCTTTTGAGACCTGGCTAATCTTCTGTACCAGTTATGAACAGGTTCTTAATCATTTCTTTAACTAAAGACCGAGATCTTAGAATACAATATACTTGTCTGATCCTTGCTACACTATATTCACGAACTGGGTGCCCTGCTTCTTCATGTGATTCTCTTGCAATTAACTTTGAGAATTTTGGAATCAGGACTGGATGTCTTGTCTCTTGATGTAACCTCCCACCAACTCTCAGAAGTCTTGCTTCATCTAGGAAGAGTTAAAGTTTGTATAGTGAACTTGACTTTGGTATGTGATCTTATCTTTTTATAGGAAGCCTGATTTCTTCGACATAATAATTTCCCTGTCCATAATCCAGGGTTAACTCAGCATCACACATCTCTTTTGTTGTCACAAGATCTATGTACACACTGGCTAAATCGCCACACCCATTCCACAGCTTTCTTCAAGTGAAACCAGTTTGAGGAACTCTTGAAAAACTTGGCAGTGATATCTTCATCTACCTGACCCACTGTAGCAACAGACTTTGGGACCCTTTTAACTGCTACATCATCTGCAGTATCTTCTTAGCAACAAGTACAAAGGGACTCATCAGCCCTGAGGGATCATACATTGAGCTCAGAACACTTACCAATTTTTTTTTTAGTAAATGGTCTGCTTTTGAATTCTAATTGCCAGTGCATCATTTACAGTTTACCATTCTAGTCCTAAAGTATGCTCTACAGGTAGTGTCTTTGTCCTAATCAAGGCTCTTCACATTCTTGGCTCATTCTTCTGGTGGTACATCTTGTAGCACAAGCTTGAACTCTCAAAATTTTGTCTACATTCCTCCATAGGTTCATTGCCTATTTTTCTGTCTCTATGAAGCCATCAACATAAAAATTCCTGGTCATCCTTTGACATACAATTGGTTTCTTTACCTAGACTTTCATACACATCAGTAGCCCATTTTTAAAATTTCAAACAGAACTTGTTAATTTTTAGTCGAGTATCAACTTTTCTAGCATTAACAAAAACACCTACTTCATTACTAAAGGCATCCTGTAACCGTTTATGATGTCCCGTACTACAGCTTTTCTGAATGTTGTTACTCTATGATTTGAAATGAGACAGTTGATGCATAATCTTGCTTTTCTTACTTCCATCAGTCTTTTTTCTGGTGTCAACTTCAGAAGTTGGCTACAGTCTTGCAGTCAGTGCTTTCCTTTGCACATAGAACAACTTGCAGCCTTCTTATAATTAACCTGAGTATTGTTCTTTTCTGCTGTTTTTTTTTTTTTCAGTACTTCCTCATCCAATATCACATTAAAACTTACTCCTCGCTTTATACATCTGCCCTTGTTTTGTCTTACTCCTCTATCCAGAGCATGGAATAATGGGTCGTTCACTTTTGATGATGCTTGTTTCGAGGAAATCTACTAACCATGTGAATCCCAGGTAATTCTTATATATTTTTTTTAGTATACTTAACGGTTTCTGGTCTCCAATGGTTATATAAATGGAAAAGTAATCTTTTCACAACTTCAATGGCTTTATCTGGCATTACATCAGGATCGTGTCCCAAGGCCTTAAGAGTTTCTAGACAGTTCCTAAGATCACAACCTAAATTTGGTAAAATGAGTTTATCAGAAGATTTCAGGCCAGACCCTTCTTAAACAAGCTTCTATTACATACAACTCATATCCAAAATGTTGCTAGAGGATATCAAGAACCTTTACATATCAGTTTTCTGGATTCATCAGATTTCAGCATGCCACTGCTTTTGCAGCACAGTCAATACTATTCTGCAATAGTCTTGCCAGTTTTGCTCTGGTACTTACTGAGGTGATTCCAACACACTCCTGAAAGACCTTCACAAACTGCCAGTACTTTAATGAGTCATCATCACAGCTGCTTTTGGCAGCTGCAGGACCTCAATTAGCTGCTGCTTAAACGTTACATTATTCTGCAGTGGGGCATTCATCTTGATATGTGTTGATGTTGTTTGGTGGGAATGAGCTTGTGGCCATGGTTAAGCATTTGAATTTAGCTGATTTTGAGCTTGTGGAGGTGCCATATCTTGCTGTTCTTGTCTTTTCTTTGTAGAAAATTTTACTTCTGAGAGATCTTTATCTTCATCTATGACTGAGGTTTCTTCCTCTTCCAAACGTCGATATACTAGCAGCAGCTATCTCAGCTTCAA
>NC_051417.1:3756345-3756686 GCF_015228065.2 Penaeus monodon
CAGTTTCAAGAGTTTTAGCTTCAAGAGCAGCTCTCTTTTCAGCACATTGGCAGCAGCCATTTTAATGCTGGAACTCGATTTTGTCGATGACAAAGTTCTCTTCTGCTTCCTTTTCCTTTTCTAAATTTATGTTCTATATGACCGTTTCAAAATCTCTGTCTGTCTCATACAACTTGATCAATTTATCTTGACAAATTTCTAATTTATCAAGTGCATCTTCAAAAGGATCAATATCACTTTGAATTTCAATAGAATTTTTACCCCCGTGTATACTTTCATGTAATATATTCAAACATCTAGTCAAAACTGCTGCGTAGGCTGATCTAGACTGCTTAGCAACC
>NC_051417.1:3757284-3757392 GCF_015228065.2 Penaeus monodon
GAGGAAGCTTCCTATAAAAATACATAAAAACGATTAACAAGAAGTTATAAACACAGTAAGTAGAACTCACTAAAATTCAGTAAAACGGTACACTTAGTAAAATCATTT
>NC_051417.1:3757504-3757629 GCF_015228065.2 Penaeus monodon
ATCTAAGATTAATAAGAATATGTATATACTTCATAAAATATAAGCTTCAAGTAATTTTAAAAGAATATAAAAACCTTAAATAACGTAAAATGGTTATTGTAAAGTAAGGGGAAGTGCTCGTTATG
>NC_051417.1:3757695-3757759 GCF_015228065.2 Penaeus monodon
CCAACAACATTCAGGTCGCCATCTACTCTTAAAAATGACACCCACTCAAGGGTCCGAAGTGTTC
>NC_051417.1:3758203-3758911 GCF_015228065.2 Penaeus monodon
GGGAGAGAAAGAGATAAAGGAGTGGCAAAGTTGGGAGAAAAAGGTAAAGGGGGAGACTAAAGCAAAAAAGAGGTGTACGGGAGACTAAGGGAAGCAAGAGCGGACGGGGGGAGGTCGGAGACATTACACCACAACCGTCATTTGAGAGCTTACTTCTTTGTTGTCAGTCTCTGGTCCTCCTTTACTCCCCATTACAATAGCATAGTCACTTCCTATAGCACAGTGCGTATCTTGAGCCCCTGCCGATTTTGGTCAAATGGTTTTTCAAAACTCTTTATAGCAACATACTGAAGAGTAATCCTACATAACACTTTCAAAATATATGAACTTTATCTATCAATCAGTTATGTATGAGATATTAAACAAATATTCACTTCTGGACTATCCTCTTAATAGTGGAGAATCTTGACCCGGCAATATCTTGCAACTTGCTCAAAATTTCGAGCTGTTACTGATAGTATCTTGAAAGTTGCTATAAAATTTCTTTTGTCACGTCTATGTCATCTCACAAGGAAGATAACGATTTTCAGTTTTCACTGATGACTGTTTGAAGAAAAAACACAATAAATTTCATGTATTAACAAACTTAAATGATGTCAACATCTCTGAATAGTAAATAATGATTACGACTTACATTTCTTGTTCTTTTAATGCTCATAGTGTTAAATTATATATGGTTTCCTTATACACATAAACAAAGAAATTGTT
>NC_051417.1:3764155-3764365 GCF_015228065.2 Penaeus monodon
CCTTTAAATCTTTGCTGTATGCGGGAAGCAGATAATGGATCGCTAACAGTCCAATTATTTTAACTTGTAAACACATTACTCAAACAAGGTTGCAAACCAACCAAAGGGGGGCGTTTATGGTGAGGGGCAGTCTGAAGGGTGAAAAAACGAAGTGTTGTGTTGTTTTTGGACTCGCTAGGTGCAAAATGGCTACGTCACCGCACCTTCGAA
>NC_051417.1:3765356-3765472 GCF_015228065.2 Penaeus monodon
TCTCTCTTAAATACTTAAAATCAGTGACGCATTAGATATGAGATCTTTAATACCCTAACCTACCTGGCCCCTCGATACCCACGATACCGAATCCTGACCCAAACTTTGAGTGATGT
>NC_051417.1:3765677-3765801 GCF_015228065.2 Penaeus monodon
TATACAGAAAAATTAAAGACCAACTCAAATAACTGCAGGAACACATGGAAGGTCATCAGTTCAATTCTGAACAGAAATAATACACCTCAGAATCAAACGATAGAAGCTGAGGGAAGTCAGTCTC
>NC_051417.1:3766945-3767068 GCF_015228065.2 Penaeus monodon
CTGGGGGTCTGTCAGTGAAACCATAATAAAACCTCTGATAACTGCTCAAAACGAGTAATCCCAACAAATGCTGGATTAGGCAAATACGACTACAATGAAACTATTGAAGCTTAGAGATACTGT
>NC_051417.1:3778200-3779118 GCF_015228065.2 Penaeus monodon
ACATTATCAATATCAATACCAACCCAGAGGGCGGCGCTCAAAGAGGATTTCCGGCCACATACGCTACACATCAGGGGCCGTACTGCTGCACTGTACTGCTTCCGAGTCATAATGTTGCATGAATATGTGCTTCGAGCAGTTCGATCTCTTGATCGAACTGCTCGAATTTTGTCGAGATTTTATCGGTCCTTCTTAAAGTGTTTTTCATTTCCAATATATTTTTTGTACTTAATGGCTTTTAAAGATAAATTGTTCTCGCAATGGCGGACGTTATTTAAAACGTATTATCTTTTGAAATAATTTTAATATAAATCTTATTCATTATAATCCTTTATTCATCTCGGATACTTGTTTTATGAGAACTTTTAAGTATTTTTCCTTTTTTATACTTAGACCTGCCAGTCACCTGCTTAATCATCATTTTTACAAGATGACAATGTTCTCTTACTGAGTTTGTTAACGTTGTTTCTTGCTTCTAATGTTCTTTTGTGTGAATTTTGCTCGTGAGTTCTGTTTTTGAGTTAAAATTTTTAGTCGTTCTATTTTTAGTCATACAAGGCCAATTCAGTTTTCTTTTGTGTTCTTTCAGTTAATAATTATTGAAGTTTCCTGGCACATTTTTTGCTACTTTTATTCAGTGCAGCTTTTATGTATTTTAATATCTCTTTATTTTAAGTATGATAATCCGTGTTGTCCATTTTTTTCATCTTTTATTGATTTTATGGTACCTTTTTGATGACCATTTATATGCCATAAATATTTGTATCTGCACTTTCTTTAACTGTTATTATTTTGCGTGTTATTCTTAAAACTGAAAGTAGATGTATTTTAATCTGTAGTGACCATTACCTGTTCCTGTATCAAAATTGTATTTCAAATAAATCTGGAGAAAAAGTTGATGTTCACATTGTCTCTCCT
>NC_051417.1:3781215-3781689 GCF_015228065.2 Penaeus monodon
CGAAGCATATTACATTCTAGGTGTTCCTTGGATCCTGGGCATGGCTGTGAATATTAACTAACGCATTTGTTTTGTTAACTCTCCTGTACCATAGATCGTGGTTGCTATCTCTGCCATGATTTTTATACCAAATTCACATAGTGCCTCCAGAACCTCAGCTGTGATTCCATCCTCGCCTATTGCTTTGCCTTTTTTCCATTTAGTGCTGCTTCTAATTCTTCTTTTATCCGGCCCTTCATCTATCTTGTATGTCTCTAGTTTTTCTCTTTTTTCTACAAATAATTATCTAATATATTCGTTCCACCCATTCTTTCCTTCGTTTAGTTCCATGGCCACTGTTCCACCCTTCTTTTCTATTGCTATGTTCTGATTGTATTTTCTTTTGCTGGTCTTCTTTTGCTTTCGTACATTCTCTATGTATTTTCCTATTAAGTTCCCTGTACTTCTCCTCATCTCATTCTTTTTATGTTCTCC
>NC_051417.1:3782546-3782725 GCF_015228065.2 Penaeus monodon
TGCCCAATAGCGCGTCATGCACCTGGATACGGCCTTTGACATCAGCATTCTGTGTCCCTCCTGAGTATATTTATGACTTTCTTCTGTTTCTACACACCCTGCTCCCGGTCAGCTGATTTCTCCTTGGCCAAGTTTCTTTTTCTTTCTCTTTGTTTTGCCTCATTATTATTCATACCATT
>NC_051417.1:3786996-3787217 GCF_015228065.2 Penaeus monodon
TTCGAAGGTGCGGTGACGTAGCCATCTTGCACCTAGTCGAGTCCAGAACAACACAACCACTTCGTTGTTCACCCTTCAGACTGCCCCTCACCATAAACGCCCACCTTGGTTGGTTTAGCAACCTTGTTTGAGTAATGTGTTTACAATGTTTAAAATAATTGGACTGTTTAGCGATCCATTATCTGCTTCCCGCATACAGCAATGATTGAAGGTTTGTGACA
>NC_051417.1:3794097-3794484 GCF_015228065.2 Penaeus monodon
GTCCTCCTCCCACCTCCCCCTCCACACACAATTGAGACCCCAGCAAAATATTCCCTCCTCAAGCAAATGACATACTCCTTAGCCGCTGGACCCGCTCTCTTTATGTCTCGCGGAAAAAGAAGCCCTATGAATTTTGGAAACCCAATTCGCAAATTGAGGCTCGCTTCGTACATGGAAATTTCACAGTCATGCTTCTCCAGTCAGCTAGTACGAGCACAGTCGCTTCGTCAGTGGGAATTGTTGATACATGCATCATCTCTTTTATTAGTGTTTGAAATGTTTTATAGTCCATTGATAACAAAGTTCATTATCATCGTGTTAAGAATAAATTTTGACAGCCGAAAGTTATCGCAATCGTTTGCTGCTGTTTTCCTCACGTTACATAAA
>NC_051417.1:3794677-3794787 GCF_015228065.2 Penaeus monodon
GCAACTACCGCAGAAAGGCTTTCTCCAAGGGTTTATAAATATATTCTACCCCTCTGCAATGAGATTGATCCATGTTGTCAATCTTCCCGAATTCATACTCCAGCCTCCCC
>NC_051417.1:3794895-3795882 GCF_015228065.2 Penaeus monodon
GCAAAGAGACCCATTATGATATAAACGGAGGTTTAGGATTGAACAAACCATTCTATCAACTGGCTGGGAAAACTTAACGATCGGCTGCTCCGGTTCCTAAGTATACTTTTCCGTAAAGTAAGCCAAAATGGGAATGGGTATAAATGCTTTTATATTCCACGTTGATATGCCTACCTATGTAATAGGCTATCCTTTCGGAATATGTGCAGTGTTATGTGAACTACCATACTTGGTCTCAGCACCTCACATTGTTGCCTAGCAACAACACGTGTGCTACACTAAGTTATACAACTTTGTCACTCCTCTAGCACACACACATTCAGTCATAGCTCTTTGTTCAATGTGCTTCATGCCATTAAATATCTACCTGTAATACGCACAAGTGTGTTACAAACCTGCGGAGCATCAAGGACTGCAGAATGCCCCATTCAACTGGTATCTTCATCTCTGATTCACAATTAATCGGCTTTATCATGGTCCATAAAATATAAAATAGCAAGCATAATGATCCTCCGTACATTTCTGCTTGGTCAAGAATATGTGCTTTTTATAATCAACTCATGGTAACAACGCTTTATAGCTTTACTTTTAGTGTATTTCAGTGCTATCATATGGCTATTCCAGTCAAACTGGATGTTTGATTTGGGTTTTCTGGTCTTATTTTTCTCTCATAAGAAACTGGACAAACTGACAAATAGGGGAAAGTTGACACACCGGAAATCATCCCGAATTTAAGGGCTTCTATGATTCTGACCACGTGCTGTCCTCGGTTGGCAAAATGCTACTATAGTTTTTGAAGTACACAAGGCTAGGAATCCATGGGAAAAGGAGCAAATGGATGCAGCTCGCCGTTCTTTCCCTTGCATTATGATATATTGTGTATCCAATTTACAGCGTAATGTTATCTCCAGAATAAATTTTATGGCTTTCCATATTTGATTTTTCCTTGAACGTGATCATGCTGGGGGGTTTCATTATTTTTTTTTT
>NC_051417.1:3796172-3796930 GCF_015228065.2 Penaeus monodon
ATTGTCCTACGTCTTGTTTATCAATTACAAAAGTTTGGTTTTAAGCTTTAATACTTCCCCTTGCTTTTATTCGGGTGCAAATTAACAAGCTTGAAATTAATTAGTACGCTATTCTACTTCGAAACTTGTGAACTGATGGGGTTATAAAGTGTCTAATAAACCTTTGGGTGCTTATTAGGCGCGATGCGTGAGTGAATACCTTACAGAATCTTGACTCAAGGGCTTTTTTTTTTGTGTTTATTCTTATATCAAAGTAGATTTTTTTTTCACTCGTTCCCACTATGCAAAATTTGTGGCCAGCGAGCCTTGCATGCACGGTCCTCGGTCGAAAAATCCGCTCTGAATCCTGACTGATCTTGGCGTTGGGGTTTTCCGTGTAGCGTGTCAGCGATGGCGAAATTCTTTGGTCAAAAGAAAAGAAAATTCAGTTGTCTTTATTAGATAACCCCTTCGATGTCTCTTGTGCTTTTCTTATTTATATATCTTGTATGCCACGATCACATGTACTTGCTATATTTCCCGGGAGATTAATAAAGAATTTAATTAATGTGCGAAGGGTGGGGAGAAATAGAATAGCTTAGCAACAAGCCTTCAGGGAAACGTAAATTTGCGGATAGTAAGGGCATGAATAAAAGTTGTGATCACACCATGAGAGAGAAGTAATGCAGCAGCTTAAGCGAACAATTAACTACCTATGTATAGCATGTGGATTACCGAATTTTTTCGATACATAACATTATAAACAAACATACACCCCC
>NC_051417.1:3797820-3798088 GCF_015228065.2 Penaeus monodon
TCTCCAAATGGAAGTTTATTTCATTCGTTCATGGAATTTTAATGGGAAAAGTAAAATGAAACATAACGAAATTTGACAACTGAAAGAATACACAGCAACTGGAACAGAAACTTGGATGGCAGATGAAAGGGATAAATTGGCGCGCGAGTGATTTGCTTGGATACTAAAGAGAGAATGTGCTATATCAATAAATTTTGCTTCGGTGATTCTGAAACGTGAGTCCATGGCACAGAAGCAATGCATACTAACAAATGCGCGCGCGCGCGTG